>NC_091162.1:21603840-21693840 GCF_040958095.1 Procambarus clarkii
TTCTGATGTGACTGTGGAGTAGCTTTGGTTCGGTCTTGGCTTTGTTTGCTATATCATTTTCAAAATTTTTCTCTGCTTCTCTTCTCACCCTGACGTACTCATTCCTGGTTCTCTGGTATCTCTCTCTGCTTTCTGGTGTTCTGTTATTCCGGAAGTTCCTCCACGCCTTTTTGTTCAGTTTCTTCGCTTCCATACATGCCCTATTATACCATGGATTCTTCTGTTGCTTCTCGGATTTTTCCCTTTGGGCCGGGATGAACCTGTTTACTGCCTCCTGACACTTTTGGGTAACATAGTCCATCATACCCTGTACAGACTTGTCTCTGAGGTCTGTGTCCCAAGGTATTTCACTTAGGAAACTTCTCATCTGTTCATAATTCCCCTTTCGGTATGCCAGCCTTTTGATTCCTAGTTCTTTTTGGGGGGAGATAAGTCCTAGCTCTACCAGGTACTCAAAATTCAATACACTGTGGTCACTCATTCCCAAGGGTGCTTCCATCTTAACTTCCCTTATATCCCATTCATTTAGGGTAAATATCAAATCAAGCATTGCTGGTTCATCTTCTCCTCTCATTCTTGTTGGTTCTTTGGTGTGCTGGCTTAGAAAGTTTCTTGTTGCCACGTCCAGCAGCTTAGCTCTCCATGTTTCTGGTCCTCCATGCGGGTCTCTGTTTTTCCAATCTATCTTCCCATGGTTGAAGTCTCCCATAATTAGTAGTCCAGATCCATTCCTGCTAGCAACAGAAGCTGCTCTTTCTATTATGTTAATGGTGGCCATGTTGTTTCTATCATATTCCTGTCTAGGTCTTCTGTCATTTGGTGGTGGATTATATATGACTGCGACTATAATTTTTTTCCCTCCATTTGTTACAGTACCTGCTATGTAGTCACTGAAACCTTCACAGCCCTGAATATCCATCTCCTCAAAATCCCAGCCTTGTCTTACCAGCAGAGCTACACCACCCCCACCTCTTCCTTCCCTCTCTTTCCTCATAACATAATAGTCCTGTGGGAACACTGCATTTGTTATCGTTTTCGTGATCTTTGTTTCTGTGAGGGCTATTATGTCTGGGTTTTCCTCTAGTACCAGTTCTCCAAGCTCATTTGCTTTATTTGTAATTCCATCTATGTTTGTGTACATCGCTTTGAGGCTCACTTTCTTCTGTCCCTTCTCAAATCGCCTCCTTGGTGAGTGTTCTGCTGGTGGGGGAGGCTGTTCCATGGGTGTGAGGACCTGTGAGGTGGGTAACAGGGTCTCAGAGGATACTGGGATGAGGTGCGGGGAATCCAGTGAAGGGGGAGGGACAGGGAGGGTATGGGGTGAAAGGGGAGGGAGGACGGGAAGGAAAGGGGGGGAGGGAGGACTCGGGAGGAGGGGAGGGGTAGAAGGGTGGGGATTGGGTGTGGGGGGAGGGAGATTTTGCTGAACATTTGAGTGGGGGCAGGGAGGGTTTGGGGTAGGGGGGTTTTCTATGCAGAGGAGGGAGGCGGTGTGTGTGTGTGTGTGTGTGTGTGGGTGTGTGGGTGTGGGTGTGTGTGTGTGGGTGTGTGGGTGTGTGTGTGTGTGTGTGTGTGTGTGTGTGTGTGTGTGTGTGTGTGTGTGTGTGTGTGTGTGTGTGTGTGTGTGTGTGTATGTGTGGGTGTGTACCCTCCAGTGCCCGTTTCTGGGTTTTCTCATTGTGCCATATTTTATGTGTTTTCTTTCTTGGTTTTTGTTGGGTATGTTTAGTTTGCATCCGTGTTTCCGTACTTTGTTATTTTTGTCCTGTTTGTATGTATGATTTGTTGTTTTCTATTGTCTGTTTTGTATATTGTGTATTTCTTTTATACAAATAAAAAAAAAATTCAGGTGATTAAGGACGCTAATCACCACGTTTATGTGGTGATTGTGTGAGTGAGGCACCCAGCTGGCGGGTGGCTGCTCACAGCGGAGATGGCTGGAGCGGTATTTCACGTCGTATCATTCGTACAAAGATGACTTAACGTGTCTTTCGAACCCTCCCCCACAATACATGGCTCGGTTCGCACCCCCAATCCACCGGTGAAGCGGAATGTTCGTACACAGATGCCACGCACAACGTATAGCGTCCTACACAAACATGGGAAATCTGCCTTAATCACTGACACGAATTTCCCCGTTCCCATCGACTGCTACAGAGCACTAGCAGGAATTAGAACGTCTATAATCACTGGAATGGGGATTTACAAGTCTGCTGCTGCTCGTATGCAAATTACCCACGATCCAAGATTTCTCTCACTCGTTCCCTATCTATCTACCCCTCGACGAGGACTCCAGCTGGATTCTGTTCGTGCAGCTGGCGGTCTTGGTCGAGGCGGCAGTGTAGAAGCTGAGGAGACAGTCACCACGACGTCGTTTTGCCCAATTTGGCCGAATGAGCAAGAGAGGCATCAGGCTGTGGTAGTGACTGGAGCAGAATGATGCCTTGGGGCAGGAACACCGGCTTCCCGGGCTCTGCTTCAAAAAAAAAAAAAAAAAAAAAAAAAAAAATCAGAGAGAGGCACTCAACGGCCTCCCTGGAAACACAAACCGAAACTGTCTCTATTTTCCGCTTGTTACAACGTGTAATAAAGTTGTTACATTTTGGCTTAACGTGTTTATGACGTATTAGAACGTTGTTGCAACCTGCTATATTGGTTGTTATAACTGGTTAGGAGGTGTTAAAACTTGCTCGAACGTTGTACCAACGTCGTAGTTTCGGTGTGTGTTTGGCGGGCTACCCCTCTCAACCAATCAGAGATGGTGTAGCACGGCACTAGGGCAACTCCAAGATGTCCGCTCCAACATGGCGACTGAAGATGTTTGCTTTAGATAGCGGCTGTTGCCATGACGACGAGTCAAGTGGCTGGCGGTTAGCCCACGCTCGCACTACCATGCGGCTCGCTGTTCCCTCGTAAACCTTGTCTCCCTCCAAGCTTACAGTGAAAAGATTCTATAGGCTATAACTCTGTCCACAGACGTGCTACCCCAGCCAGGGTAACATTTCTGGAATGCTGATGACTGGGGTTCTCACATGAGCCCAAACACAAGATGTTTCTGGTACTGGGTTACCAAACTTAGGTTCGCGCACTTTACAAGTGCACTTAGCAAGTTCACTGGCTTCCACAGGCATGTGGATTCAGTGTAAGTAAGACGGTGAACCATCCCCTCACAGAAGGAAGACTATACGTCAATGCCTACTTGGCTAAGCATGGCGATTCCTGATTAGGCCTACTGTCTCGGGTGAGGTGAGCCTAAGTTAGGCCTATAGGACCCCCCCCCCATGCAAGGCAAATATATATTAGACCTATTGGTCCCTTTGTTGGAGGCTATAATTAGGCCTAATGGACAAATCGGGGAATGTACCAGTTAGGCCTACTGGAACCATATTACCAAACAAGTATTTTTCCAGAACTTTTCTGAGTGTAAACTTACCTTATAAGGAAATAATTTGTGTTGTGATGTGAAACAGCTCAGTAAACTTGTTGTTACACAAAGGAGTGATTCATTGTGATCAAGAACATTGTGGTGTACCCAGCCTGGTCCAGAGTGTCCCAGTACACCTCACAACACTTGCACTTACCGTCCACCTCACAACACTTGCACTTACCGTCCACCTCACAACACTTGCACTTACCGTCCACCTCACAACACTTGCACTTACCGTCCACCTCACAACACTTGCACTTACCGTCCACCTCACAACACTTGTACTTACCGTCCACTACACAACACTTGCACTTACCGTCCACCTCACAACACTTGCACTTACCGTACACCTCACAACACTTGCACTTACCGTCCACCTCACAACACTTGCACTTACCGTCCACTACACAACACTTGCACTTACCGTCCACCTCACAACACTTGCACTTACCGTTCACCTCACAACACTTGCACTTACCGTCCACCACACAACACTTGCACTTACCGTCCACCACACAACACCACCTTGCACTTACCGTCCACCACACAACACTTGCACTTGCGTCCTCTACAGCCGTTCTTCACCGTGGTCTCGCCCGCTGAACACCGCTTCCTGCAGGAACCTCCAAGCTTCTGGCACTTTTTCTTCAGCTTACACTCTGTGGGAGGAGCAGAATGTTCCTTAAATGGTCTTCAGCTTACACTCTGTGGGAGGAGCAGAATGTTCCTTAAATGGTCTTCAGCTTACACTGTGGGAGGAGCAGAATGTTCCTTAAATGGTCTTCAGCTTACACTGTGGGAGGAGCAGAATGTTCCTTAAATGGTCTTCAGCTTACACTCTGTGGGAGGAGCAGAATGTTCCTTAAATGGTCTTCAGCTTACACTCTGTGGGAGGAGCAGAATGTTCCTTAAATGGTCTTCAGCTTACACTCTGTGGGAGGAGCAGAATGTTCCTTAAATGGTCTTCAGCTTACACTGTGGGAGGAGCAGAATGTTCCTTAGATGCTCCAGCCACACCGCCAAGTTGTGATAAGAGAGAAATACGAAAAGAACCGAACCAGGCATGTGTGAAATATCTCATTAGCATTGCCATCTTTGATTATAGTTCTGAATAAAAGAATCTCTGTTCCGTACTAGAAAATGGTCCTGAATGCCTATAGACTCCGCCCTGAGCATTGATTCTTTAATCTTTCATGAGTTAAACTCGTGTCATATTGTTATGAAGTTTGGTTATGAAACTTATCACAGAACTGAATATTAAAATTTTCAGAAAATAAAATTCATTTTAGGAAACTTATGCATCTTATCGCCTTTTTTCGTAGTTACGTCCCAACTTAAGAAACCGTTTATGAAGACCGACCTTCTTAAGACCACCACTTAACGTCAGGACACCTCCGGACCCCTCCTTCCGTTACGTAAACCGTACATAAGTCACATTTTCTCGACTACACAACCGGGAACAGAAAATACTTTAGTCGGGGGATCCCGTCCCGCCTGCAATGTGTGCTCTGTGTGTGTATTACACGTATAAAATATGTATTTATGAAAAGGCTAAAGTTAGCATAGCAATTTATTATTAAATACTTAATAAATCAACATTACTTTTATTCATTTAAACTAAGAGAAGCCGACGCATGCCTGCAGGCAATGTGTTTTTCCATACCTATTCTGTTTACTAATATATATATTTCACCCACAATTAAAGTTATCAATTATATTATAAACTGTAAGCCTAAATATTAAATAATTCATGGCACATTAAATACTGAAGACTGAGTCAATGACTCATAATTAGGAAATTCTTTTATTTAATATTTGCTGCATTCCAATACTGTTTACATTGTTCTTTGAAATAGCTTACCCATATGATGTGCACAAATTTTAAATACTAAATAATAGACTAAATCCTTAACCACCGTCCATAAAGGTAAATATGTAAATATAGGTCCACCGTCTAGGTAGACCTCACCTAGACCAATATATTGGAGTGCAAAACTTAATGAGCCATTATATTTTTTGTAATTTATATGAAGCACATTATTATATTCAAAGTAATTAATGTTTTGCCCTACATTTACCAATAACATTTATACCTTCTCAATGTTATAAACATTGTTATAAACATTGTGAAGCCTGAATTACTACTTCAATAAGGATGAAATGCTCGAGTGTCTCAGCCCCGCCCCCAACCCAGTTGCTGGTCGCAAGTGGCGAAGTTCCGGAGCCTCGACCGATCCCGTGCCAGAAAACTTTGACTACGAAAGGGAAACGTTATGTAAGCTCCCCCTGGACAAGGAAGTCGGCCTCCAGGAAGACAGAGAATTCGCACAGGTGCTCTCCCTCTTAAGTCTGTAATGTCTCGTACTCCAAAGCAACTTTTTAAGCTTGTTAACGCGCGTTCCGTGCTGCAGACAACTTAAGCGAAATGGCTGGGAGAGGCTTCCCTTGAGCGTTGGCCTCTGCGAAACATGGGCTGTTGCCCTGGTGGTTCCTTTCGGTCAATTTCCTGCCCGAAACGCTTTGCGTAATAGTGGCTTTAGGCATTATATGTACTAGCTCTATCTATAAATCCATCAATGTTTGCATCTCACCTTGTATGTATGTACTTTACCTGAATAAACATTTGATTTGATTTTGATTTGAATGTATGGAATCTACCAAGACTGCCATACGAAGTGTGGTAGTGGGCGTGTCAACCTGCTCCGAGATTCAGTTCCTAGTGAAGATCTCCGCTTTGACCACATTGGAATTTTAGCATTACCTCCAGCAATTCTCCGTCCCTTGACCTCTGCTTCCCCGACTCTTATGATGGACGACTTCAACGCTTGTCATGCCGCATGACAGCCATCAGTCATTGCCTCTCAGTGGCCCAGAGACCCATTTCACTCCTTACGTCCCTAGATCTGGAGAGTTGGGGAGATTCTCACATGGGAGCTGCATCAACTCTGGACCTCTGTCTGGCAATAGCATCTTCACATCAGCCTCTGGTTTCCTACATGACCAGTGATCATCTCCAGCTTCTCATCTTTTGTGAAGGGATTTGTCCGGTTCTCAGGAGCATCAGACCCCTTCCAGTATCTGATTTCTTATCAGATTCACTTAGAGACAGCTTTATAACAAACGCTCAACAAATGTGTAAATATTTCCTTCAAGCTAATGAAAGGACGAAAATCCTCAACAAAATTAAGAGAACTAGGATTAGAGGACAATTGAGAGGCACTAAAGAGAACCAGAACTGTATACACCCAAGTTAGGAGAGAAGGCGAGAGGCAATTTGAAAATGACATTGCTGCAATAATTAAGGACTACCTAAAGCTGTTCTATAGCCATATAAGGAGAAAAATAACAGTGCAAGGCTATATACTCAGATTAGGGAGACAAGGGGGGAATTCTCACAGAAAATGATAACGAGGTATGTGTCGGAAAATCCGACACCATTTAATAATCATACAGATAATAGCTGTATTGTATAAACAAGTTACCCATAGAAAACGTAACTTGTAGTGGAATTACCGTCTAAAGAAAACGGGATATCATCACCACATACTATTATAATTCACCAGCTATTCTGCTGGGAATTATTCTTAAATACATTAGTCTTTGGACTTTACCATCATAAAAACATCTTATATAAATTAACTTAATTATCAATATTAAAGTAGAGTAAATGTGACCCTTCTATCACTTTCTGAAATCTGGACAAAGTAGGCCAGGCGTCAGGGGGGAAGGAGGGCAGCCATTGTTATACGAGACCAGAGGCTCACACGGGAGCAAATTCGGCTCCTGTTAATTTTACTTGGACGTAGTGTTATGGATACCAAAGGTGTACCATCTGTCAACACGCTGTCAACAAATCAAGTTAAGTGTTCTTTCCGAAACCCATTATTTATCATTAGTGGCCATTAATGTCATTATATAGGGTGACCCGGTTAGATCACATGGAAGCCTCAAACTAAAGGTAATTAAGCCAGGTCTTCATGTTCCATGTACTGTTTTCTCTGATATACTTGTCATATATAGGTATCTGGCTTCACAGCTAGCGCACTTTTGACAGGTCAAGACGAGGAAGCAAGATTTGTGCACCAGTTACTGGGTGATATGGAAGCTACCTCAAAGAGGATAATTTGGTGTCTACACCCTAGTTATACCTGGTGGACTAACCTGCTGTACTATAAGATAAGGAAACTCTTCAATGTATGTAGTTACTGTAGTTTGATTGGCTGCATATATATTAATTTAATAAACCCCCCTAATGTGTAGAGGATCGATTTGTGAGATTAAGAGATTATTGCAGAAATACAGTCCACTTATCATTATACAAATTGCTATCGAAGTATATAAATTAACGTAAATATAAATTCATATAAATTAAATAAATATAAATCTCACAGGTCGGTTCCCACAGTATGAGAAGAACACAACAAAATATTTAGAGCTAAACCTAAATCAACAAAGGATCTACTCCACACAGTAGAACCAGTGTAGATACCAAGGTTGTGAGATGAAAGGCCGGAAGAAACAATGGATGACATTGTAGTTACTGTAGATGAGGTAAGAAAAGGTTGGGAGAAACTATATGTGATAAAAGGAATAGAGCAATATCTAATCTCACCATGGCTGCTGAAGGAGGCTGCAGAAATACTTTGTCACCTATTATCTAACATTTTTAATAAAATGATTGAGACAGGAAATCTCCCAGAAATCTGGAAAATAGCAGATGTAGTCCCAGTTTTCAAAACAGAGGATAGAAAGGAGGCTTTACATTACAGACCAGTGCCATTGTCATGTATTCTGTCTAAAGTGCTTGAGAAAGTAAACAGGTCGAAAATCGTAGAGCATCTGGACAAGACTGACTATATAACAAAATGGCAGCTTGGATTAGAAAGGGAAAATCATGACTGACAAACTTGGTTGAGTTATATGACAGGGTTACTAAAATATGACAGGAAAAAGGGGGCGGGTTAGACTGTATTTTCCTAGATTGTCAAAAAGCATTTGACACTGTTCCTCATAAAAGACTGGTGTACAAGATGGAGAGGCAGGCTGGGATAACTGGAAAACACGAACTGGGTAAGGGAGTACCTGGAGGACAGAAAACAAAGAGTCACAATCAGAGAGGAGGTTTCAAGCTGGATGAATGTAACACGTACTGTATATATGCTGGTTAGCATTGTAAATGTGTGGCCACGTCTGTGGTAGAAAATAATAATAAAAAAAAAAAAAAAAAGTCCCACAAGGCTTGGTCCTCGAACCACTGCTATTACTAATTTATGTGAGCGACCTACCCGAGGGAGTGAGCTCAGACAAGTCAATGTTTGCAGATGACACAAAGCTGACGAGTAATGTAAAAACAGGATGACTGCAGGAAGTTACAGAAGGACCTAGATAAATTCCAGGAGTGGTCCAACAAATGGTTGCTGGGGTTCAATCCAACAATTCTAAGGTAATAGATTAATGGAAAGAGGAGACCAAAGACATCTCCACCATAAGGGAAAGACAACTACAGAAATAAGAAAGAGAAAGATTTGCACCATAAGGGAAAGACAACTACAGAAATAAGAAAGAGAAAGATTTGCACCATAAGGGAAAGACAACTACAGAAATAAGAAAGAGAGAAAGATTTGAGAGGAGAGAAAGTAGTTTTAATACTCATCCCAGAGAAACAGATAAACAGGATAACATCAGAAGTAAATGGAACTGGCAAATATTAAAAAACATTATTTTGAAACCTAAATCAGGACTCCTTCAAGGCAAGATACACAACATTTGTTACACCAATACCAGAATATGCAGCACCGGCTTGGAATCCGCACCTTTGAAGCATAAGGCCAAAATTTAAACAGTACAAAAGTTTGCAATAAGATTAGTGTGGGAGATGAGAGAGTAAAGCAACAAGAATAGGCTAATGGAACTAAATCTCACATCCCTAGAAGAGAGAAGGAACATTGAGGATATGACCACAACATACAAGATAATGAGGGGAAGAGATGAGGGTGGACAAGGATAGCCTCCTCATACTGAGAGAAAGTAGGGCAAGAGAACACAGGGGGAAGCTGGAAACGCAAATGAGCCGAAGGAATGTAAGGAAATACTCATACTCTGTACAGGTAGTCAACAAGTGGAATGCGCTTAAAGAAGCTGTGGAAGCCACCTCCATGCAAAGTTTTAAAGACATATTCGACAAAGAATTTGAACGTTAACATAGTTAAGGCATAAAGATCTAAACCTCACTCCCGCGTAGACGCTGTTAGGTGAGCACAGTTACAATCTTCTCCACCTCCACCACGCGCCACACAACACCTACATCCACCACGCGCCACACAACACCTACATCCATCACTCGCTACACAACACTTACCTCCACCACCCGCCACACAACACTTGCACTTCCTGCTTACTCGTCTGCCTCTCCCTCAACTCTTCGTCGTCTTGACGCTTTGCACCATACTGGGTTACGCCTCAGTTGTGGTGCCTTCCGGTAGCCTGTATGTTGAAACTGGCGTCCAGTCTCTACAGGATCGCCGTCATCGCTACCTTGCGCGGTCCCTACAACACCCTCACACTCGCTTATGTCGCACGTTGACCGTTATCCCTCCTGTGGGTCCTGTTTCCTTTCACCACCTTCCCCTTTCTGTACGGTTGTCTCGCTTGCAAGGTTCTCTCTCGGTTCTTGTTACCAATATTTCTCCTCGTGTCGTTCCATCCTTGCCCCCCATGGAGGGTCCCTCTTCCTAAGTTTTGTAAAACCTTGACCCACGTGACTAAAGCTTTTACATATCTACAGTTTTGAAACGCCTTTTCCTTGCTCACTTTTCTTCACACTCCCGTTCCATTTCCAACCACTTGCGATGGATGGTAGAGCGACGGTCTCGCCTTCAAGCAGTTCGGCGTTGAATCCCCGACCGTCCAAGTGGTTGGGCACCATTCCTTCCTCCCGTCCCATCCCAAACCTTATTGTTACTGTTATCTCCTACATAGCAGTAGATTCTGCCTGTTCCTTACCACCAACGTATCTGCATGCTCCAACATCAAGATTCAACAACAACATTACGGGCCAAAATGTATTGTCTAGACACACACCTCCTTCCCCCTCCACATTTCCGTACCCGAGACACCTGCACCTGTTGTCTCGCCGGATAACCAGACACCAGCAGCTAATTACCTCTCTCGCTCGTTTAACTGCCGGCTTCTTGTCTCCAACACCAGCATTCACGCTGAATATGGCGTCACAGCCCGTATAAGAAGCCCTGCCAGCGTCCAGAGCGTCCAGGGGGGACCATTTGGTCACCATATGGACCGGGAGACATCTCCCGTCACGCAGAGTGCAGTCGCGCCTCCACAGATCTCCAGTATCATCTCTTGATACTGGTAATGGCTCAAAAGGGCCACCACTTACTGGCTATTCATGCCTGTGCCGCCTTTTGGGTGACTTAATCTTCATCAATCAATCAATCAATCAATCCAGAGCGTCGGACTACTCCTCAAGTGTTCATTGCTACCGCAACTACTCTCGCCTCCAGGTGATGGTAGACGCACACAGCATTTTTGTATAAAGTATTACCCGCACTTTTGTTATTAACGTAAATTTCACATGTGTATATTTCTCTTTTGATTGTGTTTAAGCCAAGTGGATAACGGGTTTTGTTTTCATTAATTGTTACTTGTCAGTTTGTGTAAAATTAATCTTTTTTTT
Source organism: Procambarus clarkii (assembly GCF_040958095.1). Taxonomy (NCBI): domain Eukaryota; kingdom Metazoa; phylum Arthropoda; class Malacostraca; order Decapoda; family Cambaridae; genus Procambarus; species Procambarus clarkii. The sequence goes on from NC_091162.1 coordinate 21,614,961, forward strand.
ATATTAAATGTTTAAAGTTTTTATTCTTTTTTTTTTACCCACAGTTTTCACACGGTAAAGGTATCAAACATTTCTTTACTTTGTTTTCTCTTTTCTTTTTTATTAATGTGCGATTGGCACAACGCCTGCCAGAATAGTTACTGCTCTATTTCAGATTCTCCTCACATTGTCCTGATCCCTTCCAAGTGCTATATAGTCATAATGGCTTGGCGCTTTTTCCCCTGATAGTTCTCTTCCCTTCCCGCTCCATCTCCGTCTTCACCGATGGGTCTAAGTCTGCCGATGGTGTGGGCTACGGTGGTATATTTTCTGACCACACCTTTATGTGTCGCCTGCCCCTGGAGACTAGCATTGTCACAGTAAACCTTTATGCAATTTTGTATGCTCTTCGTCAACAGCTTTCTCGCTGTCAATCTTCCTTTGTCGTTGTCGGTGACTCTTGCAGTGCATTCATGGCTCTGGAGTCCTGGTTAAACCTTGATGACGAGCGGACGTCAGGACGACACCGCCTGGGGGGCCGCCGGATCACGTTCAATCTCATGATTTTGATACTGCCGTTTGGTATTTCTTTTCAACGGTCTTGTTTGTTATGGTCCGCACATCTCGCCTTGGGTCAGAGGATAGTTGATAGATTTTGAACGTTTTCTGGTTGGTTCTCCTGACGGGGTGGCGGCGTCCGGCGTCGGCTTGGCCGAGAGGTACCGGGGGGGGGGGGGGGGGGCACTGGACAACATATTGCGCTTTAGTTGTGGGCCGAGTTTTTTATTTTGTTACCCAGTGTTCTCTGTGTGGGGCGGGGCAGGTGCTTGTCACCCTGAGGGACTCCTGGGGGCTCCGCAATCATCTGCCCGTCTGTGTTTATTGGCCGTAAGGCATGGTAGTTTCCGCTGATGAGCAACATTCATTTTTTTGAGATATATACAAGAGTTGTTACATTCTTGTACAGCCACTAGTACGCGTAGCGTTTCGGGCAGGTCCCTGGAATACGATCCCCGCCGCGAAGAATCGTTTTTTCATCCAAGTACACATTTTACTGTTTTGTTAAACAGAGGCTACAGTTAAGGAATTGCGCCCAGTAAATCGTTCCCGGCCAGAATACGAACCCATGACATAGCGCTCGCGGAACGCCAGGCGAGTGTCTTACCACTACACCACGGAGACTGTTCATTTCGCCATTAGGCTTCGCGTATCCTTCACGGGTACACCGGGGCGCATCCGATCCCACGATCGTCGTTGCCCCTAAATAAACACCACCAACAACAACAGCTCATGGCTTTGGAGTCCTTTAATCCAGTCCATCCTGTGGTAGTCGATTCAACATTGGGTGTTTCTTATCTCCAGGATTTTTTTTGTTTTTTTCAGGGATATTCCTGCGCGGGCCCTAAGCCTCTGGCTGTAACGACCGCTTACCCTGCCGTAATAACCGCGGCCTTTATTGTAATAACCCAATGTTTCCCAGTATTAATCCTGTTATCTTGTTATCTCTCGTGATCGTAATATACGCTCTCTGTTGTAAATCTCTGTCTCTCTTCACTCAATACCCCAGCTTAACACTGTTACAGTCCAGCATGACCCCTCACTGGACGGCCACGTATGTAAGAGGAATATTAAATGAGGAAGATACACCAAGGACCAGGGTTATTAGAAAAAAAAAAAACAATAACAAAACACATTTACACTGCCACCACCTTCCCGACCAACCATACCTGAATGTGTCAATCACCGATCCCCCAGGAAGGCAAGGAATCAGTAACCATGGGACTCCGGGTAATATGAATTTCAGTAATAAATTTTGGAAAATTAGTTTGTGTAATTTACGTTACTTATTTGAATCCAAGGGCAACTTTAGTATCTATTAATAGTAGGAGAACATGGGGGCTTCCAATACAACACCTAAAAATGACAAAGTAGCAAAATATATCAAAGGGGAGTTAAGTGAATACCACTGGACAAGCTATACAATTTATTTTATGAAACATGTAAATTAAGACAATTTGAACACATAACCTATTCTATTCCCTAGAGGCACAATGGATATTTACCGAGGACACAAAACTCAAGTGCACTATACCTTAAATACCCGCACTACGGCCACGATGTTGATGGCTGCCCTCAGCCCCGAGGATACGGGCTTGCGGCCCTGTTCCTACTACACTCCCAAGACACACTGATGAAATTTAGTTTTTCCAACTTATTGCTGGGAAGGATTGCTCCTCCCACCATCTAATACAGCCCCAGGGCTCCACCCATTATTTTGGCACTGGCCAACCATTTAACACGTAGGCCTGAGGTCTGGCACTCTAGGGCCAATAAGGACTTGGCCCTTATCTCAGGCCAATCACCTTCACTGATCTGTCGTGGAAAGCTACATGAATTCCTGAAGATTGAGTCAGCTCTCCCCAGCTAGAGAAGGGGGACAAGGCGCGTCTATGGAGCCCAGACACCTGCGAGCAATGTTTACAAAACTGATAATTTATGTTCAAGCCTGTCTCCTCTAAGATAGGAGTAGGGACATTTGACTCTGCCTGGTATGGGGAAGGCCGCTGCTGAGAGGGACAGAGAGGGATGAGAGGGGGTGGAGAGGGAAATATCTGAGTGGGGAATTGAGTGGGAGAAGCCAAGGTATCCACGACCACCCTACCCTCAGGTCAACCTCTTGACCCTGACAAATGGGCGACAGGGGGGGGGGAAGAGGAGGAGACGAATGACGGCCAAGGGGAGGGGAGAAGGAAGGAGGAGAGAGGGAGAAGGAAAGGAGGGGAGAAGGGGAGGGAAAAGAGGGGAGAAGGGAGAACCAATGATCTGAGCCCCAGATCATTACAACTCCCCCTCCTCGGAAATTAAGAAATTTGTGTGTAAAGCAAGTTACACACACTTTTCTTATCCAGAAATCCTGCCCTACCCTAACCATTAACTCCAAAAACAACATTTTTAACCCAACACTATTTTCAACCAATGCCTCAAAACAAAAGAAATTATCTAATCCTAACTAATTCCATACAATACTCCAACAACAATAACGGCACACCCAAAAGGTGCGCCCCAGCATGTATTTATACCTATCAACACAACAGTAATAATACATAAAACCTAAGGACAGAGACCGTCCCTATAATCCTGACTGTCCACTTCGATGCAGCCCCGTACCCTTCCAACTACCTGGAAGACAAAATATCCTATACCTGTCTTGATATAGTAACAAATAACTGGAGAAATCCCAACCTAACATTACTAACTAGCTAAAATCAGCTGATAGCCTTCAGCTAACCCAGTATTCCACCCGGAATAAAGATCAAACACATCACACAAAACATTAAATAAAAAAAATCAATGTCATTAAAAAAATTTAACAAAATTATAAAATTATATCAACATGGAAGAACACTACCTCTCAGGGACCTAGTGTTCCACTCCACACCTGTGGCAACTGTCCACCACAGCGCATCCCAATCTTAAAATCTAAAGAAAAGACACAGAAATATTTTTATTATTAAAAAAAATCAATGTTCACAGACATGTCCCTTAACCAACAACAACACTCTGGATATAAGTTCCTCCAACTCCTAATATCCCAGAGTTCATATTCAAGTCCACAACAACAGCGGGTGAACACATTTGTCAGACTGTGTACCACACCCTTATTGTTCAGTAAACCACAAAAAAAAAATTAAAAAAAATATATGTATAACTATCAGTATCTAGGATCTAGAAAAATCTAGATAAAGTTCCCCACTGATCAACGTTTCTAGAGATCCTACTAGATGGTTCTCAAACCAGTTCTCTCATACAACTTATCTAGAGACAGGGTCATTTTCTAGATGTTCACTTTCTAGATTTATTTATCTATTTCACTAGTTCTAGTTTTCAACATTTAATACTGGTCCAGAGAACTTTCCGAAGGTGTATAGGTGCTTACTAACAGATGGAAAATTAAAAGTTGAACTGTTCCGAGTTACCACAGTTTACTATATTAATAGCGTTTATTTTTATATGAACTTTTCTATAAATATTTTCTCTCGTTCGTTCCTGTTGACATTTGGTTGCTGTAGATTCCGGCGACTACCTCATGTTGCTTGAAGATCCTGGTCGTCTGGAAGTTCCATTTCCGACCCCGGCCAACTACGGACAGTACAGGGGGTCTAGTACTACCCGCACCTGACTTGAGTGACAGCTGACAGCTGGCGGCTGTCAGCTCAGGTGGACCCCGCTAACAGGAACCCGGGTTCACCTCTTCTTATCGCTCCCCAAACAGTCTTGATGGATTCCTGTTAACCATGGCTGCCACAGTAGAGCACAGCTTCGACGTATCACGATGTCTCGCGTTGGTAGTGAGGTTCGAGTGGCGTTGAAGAGGATGGCATGGTGACAGGACAGGTGGGCCCTGCCTCAGCTCCTGGGCGACGTCATCTACCGGCGTTTACTTGTCATCCCGGTACTACTGGGCCGGTACACCTTCCGTGCAACCCCTCGTGTAGCTGAACTTGGGCCGAGGTACAGGATTGTACCTCATCTGGCGATTCCGCAAGCACTCTGTAGGGGTAGTGCTGTTCGTACCTGAGACCACCGCGTTGCATCTTGATTTCCACAGACGACGCAACCGCAGGTTTTGAGAGAGCTGACAAGTCCTTGCAATTAGCGTTCTTGTTCGTAGACCACTCGTCTTCCACTTCCGGTTTTCCCGCAGTCTTGACTACGCGGCTGGTGGGCGTGGTTGGTGACCTTGAGACAGCTAGCCCACGGTTGTAATGGTGACTGGACTCTGCTCCGTGAAGACAGCATGGCTGGACTGGGACAACCTCGTTGGTGACGTGAGGTGTCGGCCGGGTGACTGTACGCCAGTCACCCCTTCCGGATAACCAATTGACGAGTTACCGGGTACAAGGGGGGAGGACTTTATGTAACGTGCCTCAGACCCCGATCTTATCAGCCAGGTGGGTCATCCCCAGACCTGCTGATCTCGATCCTTGGTTCACGTGTGACTGGGAGGCTGGAACTGGTGTACCATCAGACCTGAGAAAGACAGACAACAACAAATGGCGGAAGCATGGATATTACTCTGAGGTATAGGAAGTTGGAAACCCCAGAGCAAGGCAAGTATGCTACCTGAGTCATGCACATCAGTAAATACACACCAGTGCCTCTACAGGATAATTATTATGAAATTACTAAACCTGACTAGGGGAGATCATTACCAATTTACTGTACAGCTCGCGACCTTGTTACCATAGGGTGACAAGATTGAACTTGACTACTGATGAGATCTGACAGGAGGTCATCCTCATCATCTGACTCAGCACTTGAATCATTAGACAGGTCAGGAATTAGACTTGCTGACGGCAGCTCTAGTTCCTCCCTCGCGTGATAAGGTTTTAATTTATTAATGTGAATCGTTCTCTCAACTTGGTCTTCAAAAATACCTTTAATAACAAAATTAACCGGACCTTTTCTTTCAATTACTCGGTAAGGGCCCCGCCATCTAGGTGCAAGTTTCCTACTCTGATTGGCAGGAGCCGCCTCATTAACTCTCAACACAAGACTCCCGACTTAATAACCGCGGCCTTTATTGTAATAACCCAATGTTTCCCAGTATTAATCCTGTTATCTTGTTATCTCTCGTGATCGTAATATACGCTCTCTGTTGTAAATCTCTGTCTCTCTTCACTCAATACCCCAGCTTAACACTGTTACAGTCCAGCATGACCCCTCACTGGACGGCCACGTATGTAAGAGGAATATTAAATGAGGAAGATACACCAAGGACCAGGGTTATTAGAAAAAAAAAACAATAACAAAACACATTTACACTGCCACCACCTTCCCGACCAACCATACCTGAATGTGTCAATCACCGATCCCCCAGGAAGGCAAGGAATCAGTAACCATGGGACTCCGGGTAATATGAATTTCAGTAATAAATTTTGGAAAATTAGTTTGTGTAATTTACGTTACTTATTTGAATCCAAGGGCAACTTTAGTATCTATTAATAGTAGGAGAACATGGGGGCTTCCAATACAACACCTAAAAATGACAAAGTAGCAAAATATATCAAAGGGGAGTTAAGTGAATACCACTGGACAAGCTATACAATTTATTTTATGAAACATGTAAATTAAGACAATTTGAACACATAACCTATTCTATTCCCTAGAGGCACAATGGATATTTACCGAGGACACAAAACTCAAGTGCACTATACCTTAAATACCCGCACTACGGCCACGATGTTGATGGCTGCCCTCAGCCCCGAGGATACGGGCTTGCGGCCCTGTTCCTACTACACTCCCAAGACACACTGATGAAATTTAGTTTTTCCAACTTATTGCTGGGAAGGATTGCTCCTCCCACCATCTAATACAGCCCCAGGGCTCCACCCATTATTTTGGCACTGGCCAACCATTTAACACGTAGGCCTGAGGTCTGGCACTCTAGGGCCAATAAGGACTTGGCCCTTATCTCAGGCCAATCACCTTCACTGATCTGTCGTGGAAAGCTACATGAATTCCTGAAGATTGAGTCAGCTCTCCCCAGCTAGAGAAGGGGGACAAGGCGCGTCTATGGAGCCCAGACACCTGCGAGCAATGTTTACAAAACTGATAATTTATGTTCAAGCCTGTCTCCTCTAAGATAGGAGTAGGGACATTTGACTCTGCCTGGTATGGGGAAGGCCGCTGCTGAGAGGGACAGAGAGGGATGAGAGGGGGTGGAGAGGGAAATATCTGAGTGGGGAATTGAGTGGGAGAAGCCAAGGTATCCACGACCACCCTACCCTCAGGTCAACCTCTTGACCCTGACAAATGGGCGACAGGGGGGGGGGAAGAGGAGGAGACGAATGACGGCCAAGGGGAGGGGAGAAGGAAGGAGGAGAGAGGGAGAAGGAAAGGAGGGGAGAAGGGGAGGGAAAAGAGGGGAGAAGGGAGAACCAATGATCTGAGCCCCAGATCATTACATGGCTGGCCCATTAAGTGTTGCTTGTTTCTGTTTTACTTGGGCGGAGTATGAGTATTTATGACTCGTATGGTCGCTTCAGTAAGATTTTGCCATATGTGTTTAACAACTTCTTCTGCTCTGTTGAAACTAAGTTGAAATCTTAATGGGTTTGTAACTGTGCACTGTGTTAGATAATGTTCCAGTGGTCTGTCGGGCATTTCTCCACAGTGTTGACATTTCCTCTCATCTTCCGGAACCTGTAAGCCTATTTCCCATGCACATGGGTATCCAAGCCTGATGCGATGTAAATGCACTTCTGTTGCTCTACTGTTCCCTTTCATCAAACTAAGTGGTTCGTAGTTAGTTGAATTCTTGTACCAACCCGCAGATCCTTATGTTGCAACTGCTGTGTTGTGGTCACTGTACATCTTTTGCATTGCTCTGTTTCTAATTACTTTCTTAATCTGTGATAGACTCTGTGGTATGTAAATGTCTACATTTCTCCTCTTAGTAGCAAGTTTTGCAGCTTCGTCTGCAATGTCATTTCCTATTATTCCCACATGACTTGGCACCCAGTTGATAAGTACCCGTCGGCCTTGTCGTTTGAGTGTTTGCATGAATGATATGACATTTGTGATCAGATGGATGTTATCACATATGTGTTCTTGTTGCAAGGCTTCAATGGCGGTTCTCGAATCCTCCAGGAGGTTTAAGATAGTGGAGTTTTACTGGGTTCTCAGCCATATTGGTGTGTCCTTAAGCATGCAGACGCTGCCGCTAGGGAAACTGTCCGCTCTTGTCCCATCACCCGTAAAGGTATTCTTTATTCCGACTTTTACCCAGGTATTCATTCCTCCATCCTTGCCCACGGGCAGGGTCGTTGGTCTTGGCAACAAACTGAGTGCTCTTAAGATTAGTGTGTACTCATGGCCTTCCTCCTACCACCGTAACCGGCGGTGGGAAACGGCTCTGGCGAAGTTACGTATTGGCCATACACGCTTAACTCATGGGTACTTAATAGAGCGCTGTCCTGCTCCTTATTGTCCATACTGTATTGTCCCTCTTACGGACGTGCATATCTTTGTTGAATGTCCTGACTTCTAGGATGCGCGTGCGTCTTGCTTTCCGACCGTCCCTCGCGGTCACTTGTCCCTCCATAGAATTCTTAGTGAATCGGATATCTATGATATCGTTTGCTTTATGCGCCTTTGTTCTCGTTCTCTCCACCTACACAACACTTACCTCCACCACCCGCCACACAACACTTACCTCCACCACCCACCACACAACACTTACCTCTACCACCCACCACACACCACTTACTTCCACCACCCACCACACAACACTTACCTCCATCACCCGCCACACAACACTTACCTCCACCACCCGCCACACAACACTTACCTCCACCACCCGCCACACAACACTTACCTCCACCACCCTCCACACAACACTTACCTCCATCACCCGCCACACAACACTTACCTCCACCACCCGCCACACAACACTTACCTCCACCACCCACCACACAACACTTACCTCTACCACCCACCACACACCACTTACTTCCACCACCCGCCACACAACACTTACCTCCACCACCCGCCACACAACACTTACCTCCACCACCCGCCACACAACACTTACCTCCACCACCCACCACACAACACTTGCACTTCCGTCCTTTACAGCCAGTCTTATAAACGCTCTCACCCGCCGAACACAACGTCTTGCAGGACCCTCCACGCTTCTTGCACTTGCTCTTGGTTTTGCAATCTGTTAATGAAGGACAGTTTTACAATATATAATATCATGTGTGTATAAAGGTAGGCCTCGACGAGTCGGGTAATGGAGCCACCTTCCCCGTAGTCACTTCGGGAGACCAGACACTACTCTCAGTGGTCCTGGTGCCTCTTGCACTTGCTCTTGGTTTTACAATCTGTTAATGAAGGACAGTTTTACGACATACAATATCATGTGTGTATGAAAACATTTCCCACTGATGGCAGGAAGACTTGCAAGGCAAACTATCACTTGGCAGCACAGTTGCTGGTACACAATAAATGAAGGATATTACTATTTTCTGACCATCTATTGGAATAAGATGGTCAGAAAATGATCTAAGACATACATAAGTGCCCAGAGCAGCGGCTCACGTCCTGGAGCACTAGTGGAGAGAAACACCTCACTGGTCATGACGTCTCTCACAGAGTTCCAGAATTCGCGATCTTCATGTTCGTGTAACACTGATGTAACACCACTGGTGTAGCACCCCTGGTGTAACACCGCTGGTGTAACACCCCTGGTGTAACACCCCTGGTGTAACACCCCTGGTGTAACATCGCTGGTGTAACACCCCTGGTGTAGCACCCCTGGTGTAACACCCCTGGTGTAACACCGCTGGTGTAACATCGCTGGTGTAACACCCCTGGTGTAACACTGCTGGTGTAACACCGCTGGTGTAACACCCCTGGTGTAACACCGCTGGTGTAACACCCCTGGTGTAGCACCCCTGGTGTAACACCGCTGGTGTAACACCCCTGGTGTAACACCGCTGGTGTAACATCGCTGGTGTAACACCCCTGGTGTAACACTGCTGGTGTAACACCCCTGGTGTAACACCGCTGGTGTAACACCCCTGGTGTAACATCGCTGGTGTAACATCGCTGGTGTAACACCCCTGGTGTAGCACCCCTGGTGTAACACCCCTGGTGTAACACCGCTGGTGTAACATCGCTGGTGTAACACCCCTGGTGTAACACTGCTGGTGTAACACCGCTGGTGTAACACCCCTGGTGTAACACCGCTGGTGTAACACCCCTGGTGTAGCACCCCTGGTGTAACACCGCTGGTGTAACACCCCTAGTGTAACACCGCTGGTGTAACATCGCTGGTGTAACACCCCTGGTGTAGCACCCCTGGTGTAACACCGCTGGTGTAACACCGCTGGTGTAGCACCCCTGGTGTAACACCGCAGGTGTAACACCGCTGGTGTAACATCGCTGGTGTAACACCCCTGGTGTAGCACCCCTGGTGTAGCACCCCTGGTGTAACACCCCTAGTGTAGCACCCCTGGTGTAACACCGCTGGTGTAACATCGCTGGTGTAACACCGCTGGTGTAACACCCCTGGTGTAACACCGCTGGTGTAACATCGCTGGTGTAACACCCCTGGTGTAGCACCCCTGGTGTAACATCGCTGGTGTAACACCGCTGGTGTAACACCGCTGGTGTAACATCGTTGGTGTAACACCCCTGGTGTAACACCGCTGGTGTAACACCGCTGGTGTAACACCCCTGGTGTAACACCGCTGGTGTAACACCCTTGGAGTAACACCCCTGGTGTAACACCCCTGGTGTAACACCCTTGGTGTAACACCGCTGGTGTAACACCGCTGGTGTAACATCGCTGGTGTAACACCGCTGGTGTAACACCCTTGGTGTAACACCCCTGGTGTAACACCGCTGGTGTAACACCGCTGGTGTAACATCGCTGGTGTAACATCGTTGGTGTAACACCGCTGGTGTAACACCCCTGGTGTAACACCGCTGGTGTAACATCGCTGGTGTAACATCGTTGGTGTAACACCGCTGGTGTAACACCGCTGGTGTAACACCCTTGGTGTAACACCCCTGGTGTAACACCGCTGGTGTAACACCGCTGGTGTAACAGGTGATAAAGCGATCCCGGTTTACAATGTCATCATGTTCGTAAAGGAATAATAACTAGCGACATTTACCGCAACAAACAAGGCCGAGAGGCAACATCTTTGGTGAAGGATTTACAAAAGCTTCATTAATATCACTTAACAAGCATTAATCCAAAAATCTTGGGCAGTAATACACATGGGATTTAATTACCAAATACTTGTGGTCATACAAGAGCTGATAGGAAGAGTGGACATGAAGTAATCCAACTGTATGATAAAAGTTTACCCTTAGGAAACAAATCTCAACTATCAATGATTATAACCACCAGTTAAATAGCACAACTTCCTAATAACTGTTTTTAGCAACATAACAATAGTCTGGGTGTCAGCAACACAACAACAACAGTCTGGGTGTCAGCAACACAACAACTATAGTCTGGGTGTCAGCCACACCACAAGAACAGTCAGGGTGTCTGGAACACAATAATAAAAGTCTTGGTGTCAGCAACACAACAACAACAACAGTCTGGGTGTCTGGAACACAACAATAAAAGTCTGGATGTCAACAACACAACAGTAGTCTGGGTGTCTGCAACACAACAACAACAACAGTCTGGGTGTCTGCAACACAACAATAGTCTGGGTGTCAGCAACACAACAACAATAGTCTGGGTGTCAGCAACACAACAACAACAGTCTGGGTGTCAGCAACACAACAATAGTCTGGGTGTCAGCAACACAACAACAATAGTCTAAGTGTCAGCAACACAACAACAATAGTCTGGGTGTCAGCAACACAACAATAGTCTGGGTGTCAGCAACACAACAACAATAGTCTAAGTGTCAGCAACACAACAACAATAGTCTAAGTGTCAGCAACATAACAACAATAGTCTGGGTGTCAGCAACACAACAACAATAGTCTGGGTGTCAGCAACACAACAACAATAGTCTGGGTGTCAGCAACACAACAATAGTCTGGGTGTCAGCAACACAACAACAATAGTCTGGGTGTCAGCAACACAACAACAATAGTCTGGGTGTCAGCAACACAACAACAATAGTCTGGGTGTCAGCAACACAACAACAATAGTCTGGGTGTCAGCAACACAACAACAATAGTCTGGGTGTCAGCAACCACAACAATAATCTGGGTGTCAGCAACACAACAACAATAGTCTGGGTGTCAGCAACACAACAACAATAGTCTGGGTGTCAGCAACACAACAACAATAGTCTGGGTGTCAGCAACACAACAACAATAGTCTGGGTGTCAACAACACAACAACAACAGTCTGGGTGTCAGCAACACAACAACAATAGTCTGGGTGTCAGCAACACAACAACAATAGTCTGGGTGTCAGCAACCACAACAATAATCTGGGTGTCAGCAACACAACAACAATAGTCTGGGTGTCAGCAACACAACAACAATAGTCTGGGTGTCAGCAACACAACAACAACAGTCTGGGTGTCAGCAACACAACAACAACAGTCTGGGTGTCAGCAACACAACAACAGTCTGGGTGTCAGCAACACAACAACAACAGTCTGGGTGTCAGCAACACAACAACAATAGTCTGGGTGTCAGCAACACAACAACAACAGTCTGGGTGTCAGCAACACAACAACAACAGTCTGGGTGTCAGCAACACAACAACAGTCTGGGTGTCAGCAACACAACAACAACAGTCTGGGTGTCAGCAACCACAACAATAATCTGGGTGTCAGCAACACAACAACAATAGTCTGGGTGTCAGCAACACAACAACAACAGTCTGGGTGTCAGCAACACAACAACAATAGTCTGGGTGTCAACAACACAACAACAACAGTCTGGGTGTCAGCAACACAACAACAACAGTCTGGGTGTCAGCAACACAACAACAACAGTCTGGGTGTCAGCAACCACAACAATAATCTGGGTGTCAGCAACACAACAACAATAGTCTGGGTGTCAGCAACACAACAACAACAGTCTGGGTGTCAGCAACACAACAACAATAGTCTGGGTGTCAACAACACAACAACAACAGTCTGGGTGTCAGCAACACAACAACAACAGTCTGGGTGTCAGCAACACAATAACAATAGTCTGGGTGTCAGCAACACAACAACAACAGTCTGGGTGTCAGCAACACAACGACTATAGTCTGGGTGTCAGCCACACCACAAGAACAGTCAGGGTGTCTGGAACACAATAATAAAAGTCTTGGTGTCAGCAACACAACAACAACAACAGTCTGGGTGTCTGGAACACAACAATAAAAGTCTGGATGTCAACAACACAACAGTAGTCTGGGTGTCTGCAACACAACAACAACAACAACAGTCTGGAACACAACAGTAGTCTGGGTGTCAGCAACACAACAACAATAGGCTGGATGTAAGCAATATAACATAAATAAAGCAGACAACACTCACCTTGTTTGCAACATTTACAAGTCTTACAGGATCCGCTCGTGAAAGTTTTGTACACAGATGAACACTTCGAATCTGGACTGACACACTGGCCGCCGTACTTCTTGCACGCCTTCACAGTCTTCTTGCACCGGTTGTCCAGTGCCTGTCCTTCCCCAGAGCCTCCACCTTTGTGGCCTCTGTCCTTCTTACTCTTCCTGGAGGCTCCAGTCTTGTGGCCTCTGCCCTTCTTACTCTTCCTGGAAGCTCCAATCTTGTGGCCTCTGTCCTTCTTACTCTTCCTGGAGGCTCCAGTCTTGTGGCCTCTGTCCTTCTTACTCTTCCTGGAGGCCCCAGTCTTGTGGCCCCTGTCCTTCTTACTCTTCCTGGAGGCTCCAGTCTTGTGGCCTCTGTCCTTCTTACTCTTCCTGGAGGCTCCAGTCTTGTGTCCTCTTTCCTTCTTACTCTTCCTGGAGGCTCCTGTCTTGTGGCCCCTGACCTTCGTACTCTTCCTGGAGGCTCCAGTCTTGTGGCCTCTCTCCTTCTTACTCTTCCTGGAGGCTCCAGTCCTGTGGCCCCTATCCTTCTCACTCTTCCTGGAGGCTCCAGTCTTGTGGCCTCTGTCCTTTTTACTCTTCCTGGAGGCTCCAGTCTTGTTGCTTTTGTCCTTCTTACTCTTCCTGGAGGCTCCAGTCTTGTGGCCTCTGTCCTTCTTACTCTTCCTGGAGGCTCCAGTCTTGTGGTCCCTATCCTTCTTACTCTTCCTGGAGGCTCCAGTCTTGTGGCCTCTGTCCTTTTTACTCTTCCTGGAGGCTCCAGTCTTGTGGCCTCTGTCCTTCTTACTCTTCCTGGAGGCTCCAGTCTTGTGGCCTCTGTCCTTCTTACTCTTCCTGGAGGCTCCAGTCTTGTGGTCCCTATCCTTCTTACTCTTCCTGGAGGCTCCAGTCTTGTGGCCTCTGTCCTTTTTACTCTTCCTGGAGGCTCCAGTCTTGTGGCCTCTGTCCTTCTTACTCTTCCTGGAGGCTCCAGTCTTGTGGCCTCTGTCCTTCTTACTCTTCCTGGAGGCTCCAGTCTTGTGGCCTCTGTCCTTCTTACTCTTCCTGGAGGCTCCAGTTTTGTGGCCTCTGCTCTTCTTACTCTTCCTGGAGGCTCCAGTCTTGTGGCCCTTGTCCTTCTTACTCTTCCTGGAGGCTCCAGTCTTGTGGCCTCTGCCCTTCTTACTCTTCCTGAAGGCTCCAGTCTTGTGGCCTCTGTCCTTCTTACTCTTCCTGGAGGCTCCAGTCTTGTGGCCTCTGTCCTTCTTACTCTTCCTTGAGGCTCCAGTCTTGTGACCTCTGTCCTTCTTACTCTTCCTGGAGGCTCCAGTCTTGTGGCCTCTGTCCTTCTTACTCTTCCTGGAGGCTCCGGTCTTGTGACCTCTGTCCTTCTTACTCTTCCTGGAGGCTCCAGTCCTGTGGCCCTTGTCCTTCTTACTCTTCCTGGAGGCTCCAGTCTTGTGGCCTCTGTCCTTCTTACTCTTCCTGGAGGCTCCAGTCTTGTGGCCCTTGTCCTTCTTACTCTTCCTGGAGGCTCCAGTCTTGTGGCCTCTGTCCTTCTTACTCTTTCTGGAGGCTCCGGTCTTGTGACCTCTGTCCTTCTTACTCTTCCTGGCGGCTCCAGTCCTGTGGCCCTTGTCCTTCTTACTCTTCCTGGAGGCTTCAGTCTTGTGGCCTCTGTCCTTCTTACTCTTCCTGGAGGCTCCAGTCTTGTGGCCCTTGTCCTTCTTACTCTTCCTGGAGGCTCCAGTCTTGTGGCCTCTGTCCTTCTTACTCTTTCTGGAGGCTCCGGTCTTGTGACCTCTGTCCTTCTTACTCTTCCTGGCGGCTCCAGTCCTGTGGCCCTTGTCCTTCTTACTCTTCATGGAGGCTTCAGTCTTGTGGCCTCTGTCCTTCTTACTTTTCCTGGAGGCTCCAATCTTGTGGTCTCTGTCCTTCTTACTCTTCTTGGAGGCTCCAGTCTTTTGGTCTCTGTCCTTCTTACTCGTCTTGGAGGCTCCACTTCTGTGGCCTCTGTCCGTCTTACTGTTACTGGAGGCTCCAGTCTTGTGGTCTCTGTCCTTCTTACTCGTCCTGGAGGCTCCAGTCTTGTGATCTCTGTCCTTCTTACTCTTCCTGGAGGTTCCAGTCTTGTGGCCTTTGCTCTTCTTACTTTTTCCGGAGGCTCCAGTCTTGTGACCTCTGTCCTTCTTACTCTTCTTAGAGGCTCCAGTCTTGTGGTTTTTGCTCTTCTTACTCTTCTTAGAGGCTCCAGTCTTGTGGCTTTTGCTCTTCTTACTCTTCCTGGAGGCTCCAGTCTCGTGGCCTCTGTCTTTCTTATTCTCCTTGGAGGCTCCAGTCCTGTGGCCTCTTTCCTTCTTACTCTCCCTGGAGGCTCCAGTCTTGTGGTCTCTTTCCTTCTTACTCTCCCTGGAGGCTCCAGTCTTCTGGTCTCTTTCCTTCTTACTCTTCCTGGAGGCTCCAGTCTTGTGATCTCTGTCCTTGTTACTCTTCCCGAAGGCTCCAGTCTTGTGGTCTAAGACCTTCTTACTCTTCCTGGAGGCTCCAGTCTTTTGGCCTTTGCTCTTCTTACTCTTCTTAGAGGCTCCAGTCTTGTGGCCTTTGCTCTTCTTACTCTTCTTAGAGGCTCCAGTCTTGTTGCCTTTGCTCTTCTTACTCTTCCTGGAGGCTCCAGTCTTGTGGCCTCTGTTCTTGTCACTCTTCAAGGAGGCTCCAGTCGTGTTGCCTCTTTCGTTCTTTCTCTTACTGGAGGCTCCAGTCTTGTGGTCTCTGTCCTTCTTACTCTTTTTGGAGGCTTCAGTCTTGTGGTCTCTCTCCTTCTTACTCTTCCTGGAGGCTCCAGTCTTGTTGCCTCTGTCCTTCTTACTCTTCCTGGAGGCTCCAGTCGTGTGGCCTCTGCTCTTCTTATTCTTCCTGGAGGCTCCAGTCTTGTGGCTTCTGTCCTTCTTACTTTTCCTGGAGGCTCCAGTCTTGTGGTCTCTGCCCTTCTTACTCTTCCTGGAGGATCCAGTCTTGTGGTCTCTGTTCTTCTTACTCTCCCTGGAGGCTCCAGTCTTGTGGTCTCTGTCCTTCTTAGTCTTTCTGGAGGTTCCAGTCTTGTGGTCTCTGTCCTTCTTACTCTCCCTGGAGGCTCCAGTCATGTGGCCTATGCCTTTCAAACTTTTCCTGGAGGTTCCAGTCTTGTGGCTTCTGTCCTTCTTACTTTTCCCGGAGGCTCCAGTCTTGTGGCTTCTGTCCTTCTTACTCTTCCTGGAGGCTCCAGTCTTGTTGCCTCTGTCCTTCGTACTCTTCCTGGAGGCTCCAGTCGTGTGGCCTCTGCTCTTCTTATTCTTCCTGGAGGCTCCAGTCTTGTGGCTTCTGTCCTTCTTACTCTCCCTGGAGGCTCCAGTCTTGTGGCCTCTGTCCTTACTCCTCCCGGAGGCTCCAGTCTTGTGGCCTCTGTCCTTCTTACTCCTCCTGGAGGCTCCAGTCTTGTTGCCTTTGCTCTTCTTACTCTCTCTGGAGGCTCCAGTCTTGTGGCTTCTGTCCTTCTTACTTTTCCCGGAGGCTCCAGTCTTGTGGCTTCTGTCCTTCTTACTCTTCCTGGAGGCTCCAGTCTTGTTGCCTCTGTCCTTCTTACTCTTCCTGGAGGCTCCAGTCGTGTGGCCTCTGCTCTTCTTATTCTTCCTGGAGGCTCCAGTCTTGTGGTCTTTGCTCTTCTTACTCTCTCTGGAGGCTCCAGTCTTGTGGTCTCTTTCCTTCTTACTCTCCCTGGAGGCTCCAGTCTTGTTGCCTCTGTCCTTCTTACTCTTCCTGGAGGCTCCATTCTTGTTGCCTTTGCTCTTCTTACTCTTCTTGGAGGCTCCAGTCTTGTTGCCTTTGCTCTTCTTACTCTTCTTAGAGGCTGCAGTCTTGTTGCCTTTGCTCTTCTTACTCTTCTTAGAGGCTCCAGTCTTTTTGCCTTTGCTCTTCTCACTCTTCCTGGAGGCTCCAGTCTTGTAGTCTCTGTCCTTCTTACTCTCTCTGGAGGCTCCAGTCTTGCGGTCTCTGTTCTTCTTAGTCTTTATGGAGGCTCCAGTCTTGTGGTCTCTGTCCTTCTTACTCTCCCTGGAGGCTCCAGTCTTGTGGTCTCTGTCCTTCTTACTCTCCCTGGAGGCTCCAGTCTTGTGGTCTCTGTCCTTCTTACTCTCTCTGGAGGCTCCAGTCTTGTGGTCTCTGTCCTTCTTACTCTTCCTGGAGGCTCCAGTCTTGTGGCCTCTGCTTTTCGTACTCTTCCTGATGGCTCCAGTCTTGTGGCCTCTGTCCTTCTTACTCTCCCTGGAGGCTCCAGTCTTGTGGTCTCTCTCCTTCTTAGTTTTCCTGGAGGCTCCGGTCTTATGGCCTCTGCTCTTCTTACTCTTCCTGGAGGCTCCAGTCTTGTGGCCTCTCTCCTTCTTACTCTTCCCGGAGGCTTCAGTCTTGTGGCCTCTGCTCTTCTTACTCTGTTTGGAGGCTCCAGTCTTGTGGTCTCTGTCCTTCTTACTCTCCCTGGAGGCTCCAGTGTTGTGGTCTCTCTCCTTCTTAGTCTTCCTGGAGGCTCCAGTCTTGTGGTCTCTGTCCTTCGTACTCTTCCTGGAGGCTCCAGTCTTGTGGCCTCTGCCCTTCGTACTCTTCCTGGAGGCTCCAGTCTTTTGGTCTCTGTCCTTCTTACTCTTCCTGGAGGTTCCAGTCTTGTGGCCTCTGTCCTTCTTACTCTTCCTGGAGGCTCCAGTCTTGTGGTCTCTGTCCTTTTTACTCTTCCTGGAGGCTCCAGTCTTGTGGTCTCTGTCCTTCGTACTCTTCTTGGAGGCTCCAGTCTTGTGGTCTCTGTCCTTCTTACTCTTCCTGGAGGTTCCAGTCTTGTGGTCTCTGTCCTTTTTACTCTTCCTGGAGGCTCCAGTCTTGTGGTCTCTGTCCTTTTTACTCTTCCTGGAGGCTCCAGTCTTGTGGTCTCTGTCCTTCTTACTCTTCCTGGAGGCTCCAGTCTTGTGGCCTCTGCCCTTCTTACTCCTACTCTTTTTTGTATTACTCATCTTTTTCCTTTTATTCACTGTATTTTTTGTATTATCCTTATTTATTTTATTTCCGTTAAGTATTTTTTTCTTCTCATTTATCTTGCTCTCCCTCGAGTTTGTTTTCGTTTTCTTCCTCGAGGATGAACTTATTTTTCTCTCTGGTTTTTGGTTCTTTTTCTTAATTTCCTTTACTTTTCTCCTACTCGGTTCAGCTATATTTTTGTTCTTCATGTGTTTATTGTTGTTCTTTTCTCTCTGGTTTTTATTTTCTCCTCCGCCTCTCTTGTTCTTCATGTAATTTTTTATCTTTTTCTCTCGTTCGAGTTTGCCAATTTCTTTGTCCTTTTTCCAAATTCTTTGCACTTTATCTATCTCCTTTATTTTGTTTTTGTTATTGGTTGTTATTGTCTTGTTTCTTGTGTTGTTGTCTATTCCTTTTATTCTTTCCCTTTTTATTTCACCTTTTCGGTTGTCTTTCTCGTTTGAATTCGTCTCTTTTCCTTCTGATTTCCGTGTTCTCTTGCTGCTAGGCCCAGTTTGTTCATTGTTCTTGTCGCTGTCTTTATTAAGGTCATTCTTTCCGATTTTTGTTGTAGGCGTCTTTTCGCCTCTTCCTCTTAGTGGTTTTGTTTTTGTCTTGTTTTCATTTGTTGTCATCTCTGACTTGTTCTCTTCGTTCTTGTCACCTCCATCACGACGCTTGTTGTTGTGTTCGTCTCTTATCTCTTTCCCGCTCTTGTTCTCATTTCTCTTTTTACTCCTTATTGAGGCCTTTTCTTCTCTCTTGTTTCTCTTCTTATCTCTACTTTTATTCTTTAATATTTTCTGGCTGCCATCGTCGCCAGCGGGTCCATTCTTTCTCTCTCTCGTTATCCTTGCTGTTCTTGGAGACTCAAGTGACTCCAGATCTGTCGTTGGAGGCTCAAGCGATTCCAGATCTGTTCTTGGGGGCTCAGGCGACCACACACCTGCGGTATAAACAGGGAAGTGTGTAGTTTACATTTTATACAGCAATGAACCAAGTATAAATTTTGTCATAAGTGAAAGTAATGATTTTTGTAATAACTATTTTAGATTAAGTATGATCGTTATCGTCTTCTTTATTATTTGTATTATTTTATGGAACACCCGCATGCCCAGCCCCCTAGCAAGTCAGTATTGTGATACACACCCATGCCCAGCCCCCTAGCAAGTCAGTATTGTGGTACACACCCATGCCCAGCCCCCCTAGCAAGTCAGTATTGTGGTACACACCCATGCCCAGCCCCCCTAGCAAGTCAGTATTGTGGTACACACCCATGCCCAGCCCCCTAGCAAGTCAGATTTGTGGTACACACCCATGCCCAGCCCCCTAGCAAGTCAGTATTGTGGTACACACCCATGCCCAGCCCCCTAACAAGTCAGTATAGTGATACACGCTCATGCCCATCCCCCTAGCAAGTCAGTATTGTGGTACACACCGATGCCCATCCCCTTAGAAAGCCAGTATTGTGGTACACCTATGCCGAGCCCTATAGCAAGTCAGTATTGTGTTACACACCCATGTCCAGTAGTAGTAGGGATTACAGTCCAGCAGTATATGAGATTTTTTCCAGCCCATTTACTGCTGGATGCTGGACTGTCGGGTTTCCTGATAAATCTCAGTTTTCCAATTTGGAGTTAACATATTTTGATGGGGAAAATTGAAAATAATTTCAGAGTTCAGAGAAGCGAAGCGAAAATGTCCAAAGAGCTGACAAGCAGGGGTTGGAAGAACAGGGCGAGGATGCAGAAATCTTGAGCGAGGAACTGGAGACGAGGTGAAGAGGGGGAGATGAAAGATCGGTGGCCCAACCACCGCGGATTTGAACTTGAGTAGAGTGAAGTAGGATTGAGTGGGGCATCATTTGCAGTGCACACAGGGACTGGGATCGCAAGCAGCTGGTAGTTGAGGGTTGATTTCAGATGATGATGTTAAATCATTTCGTTAGTGGTCTTTTTTGTTGACGATTTCAGCAAACTCTGATCTTTGGTCTTCTTCTTGGACTTGTCTGTCTTGATCTTGGTGGTCTGACTTCGTGCTGGCATTGTGGTGCTATCGTTGGGGGTTGTTGGTGCAATGTCGTGAAGGAAATCGGCAGCTGAGTAGTGACATTTCCGTAATGGAGGAGATGGTGTTCCAACAGACACGTCCTCATCCGATTCATCGGATGAGTGAAGAGCAGAGGTGGTAGATCGCAGAGGTAGAGTTCTTGAAGGTTGAGATTTTGAAGGTTGAGTTCTTGAAGGTTGAGTTCTTGAAGGTAAAGTTGCAGCAGAAGAGTTTTCATAGTATAGACCCTCTACAGGGTCAGACCAAGGGTTCATTGCAGCTGAATTCACCACTGGGACGGGTGAAGGGTCAGCAACAGCTGGAGAAACGTGTGGACCAAGTGCTGACAGTAAGTCTGAAAGCGTGGCTACGTTCACAGTGATGTGACGGTTAGCAACTGGAACTGTAGCAGAAGTGGGGGGTCTCAGGAGGCAGAGTCTTGTGAGCTGAAGGTACTAGAACAAGATCTGAAGTCTGCATTGAAGTGGCAGAATCGTCATCGGGTGAAGAGTCGGCATTCTCTACAGGGTCAGTTGCTTAAGTTGAACCTGGAGCGTTGTAGACTTCTTCAGGAACATTGAAGGTAGGGAGACCGTTCGCTTTGTAAAGGAGTTTCAGAAGTCTCACAAATTTTCGAGGTTAGTGCCAGCAGTCATTCTGGCCGTCAATGTCAAAGCTTTTACTCTGCTATGCAGTGATTGACCGGGATGGGGTGGAGGCGGCGATGGTTGGGTCGATGAGTGGCCGGGTGGCTGGGATCTGGGTCCCCATTGGCTAGTAGAGGCAGTAACAGGATGTTGCTGGTGTGTGGTGGTGATAGTTCCTCCTCCCTGAAGCTTCGAGAAAGTGGCTGCTTGGATGTTGAAGATAGAGGTTGAGGTGGTAGCTGAAGAGCTGGAGCTGGTGCCGGCTGCAGAGGTAGAGGAAGATTTGGATTTCTCCTGGGTCTCAAGGTTTTTGATAACTTCTTGTCTGCGTGGACACTGATGGGAGATTGCGACATGTTTGCCGTTGCAGAGCAGGGAGTGTGGTTCTTTCGAAGTGCAGATCGAATAGTGATGGTCTTTTGCGCAAATACTGCATTAATACACCCGCATGCCCAGCCCCCTAGCAAGTCAGTATTGTGGTACACACCCATGCCCAGCCCCCTGGCAAGTCAGTATTGTGGTACACACCCATGCCCAGCCCCCCTAGCAAGTCACTATTGTGGTACACACCCATGCCCAGCCCCCTAGCAAGTCAGTATTGTGGTACACACCCATGCCCAGCCCCCTAGCAAGTCAGTATTGTGGTACACACCCATGCCCAGCCCCCTAACAAGTCAGTATAGTGATACACGCTCATGCCCATCCCCCTAGCAAGTCAGTATTGTGGTACACACCGATGCCCATCCCCCTAGAAAGCCAGTATTGTGGTACACCTATGCCGAGCCCTATAGCAAGTCAGTATTGTGTTACACACCCATGTCCAGTAGTAGTAGGGATTACAGTCCAGCAGTAAATGAGATTTTTTCCAGCCCATTTACTGCTGGATGCTGGACTGTCGGGTTTCCTGATAAATCTCAGTTTTCCAATTTGGAGTTAACATATTTTGATGGGGAAAATTAAAAATAATTTCAGAGTTCACAGAAGCGAAGCGAAAATGTCCAAAGAGCTGACAAGCAGGGGTTGGAAGAACAGGGCGAGGATGGAGAAATCTTGAGCGAGGAACTGGAGACGAGGTGAAGAGGGGAGATTAAAGATCGGTGGCCCATCCACCGCGGATTTGAACTTGAGTAGAGTGAAGTAGGATTGAGTGGGGCATCATTTGCAGTGCACACAGGGACTGGGATCGCAAGCAGCTGGCAGTTGAGGGTTGATTTCAGATGATGATGTTAAATCATTTCGTTAGTGGTCTTTTTTGTTGACGATTTCAGCAAACTCTGATCTTTGGTCTTCTTCTTGGACTTGTCTGTCTTGATCTTGGTGGTCTGACTTCGTGCTGGCATTGTGGTGCTATCGTTGGGGGTTGTTGGTGCAATGTCGTGAAGGAAATCGGCAGCTGAGTAGTGACATTTCCGTAATGGAGGAGATGGTTTTCCAACAGACACGTCCTCATCCGATTCATCGGATGAGTGAAGAGCAGAGGTGGTAGATCGCAGAGGTAGAGTTCTTGAAGGTTGAGATTTTGAAGGTTGAGTTCTTGAAGGTTGAGTTCTTGAAGGTAGAGTAGCAGCAGTGGGTACTGCAGCAGAAGAGTTTTCATAGTATAGACCCTCTACAGGGTCAGACCAAGGGTTCATTGCAGCTGAATTCACCACTGGGACGGGTGAAGGGTCAGTAACAGCTGGAGAAACGTGTGGACCAGGAGCTGACAGTAAGTCTGAAAGCGTGGCTGCGTTCACAGTGATGTGACGGTTAGCAACTGGAACTGTAGCAGAAGTGGGGGTCTCAGGAGGCAGAGTCTTGTGAGCTGAAGGTACTAGAACAAGATCTGAAGTCTGCATTGAAGTGGCAGAATAGTCATCGGGTGAAGAGTCGGCATTCTCTACAGGGTCAGTTGCTGAAGTTGAACCTGGAGCGTTGTAGACTTCTTCAGGAACATTGAAGGTAGGGAGACCTTTCGCTTTGTAAAGGAGTTTCAGAAGTCTCACAAATTTTCGAGGTTAGTGCCAGCAGTCATTCTGGCCGTCAATGTCAAAGCTTTTACTCTGCTATGCAGTGATTGACCGGGATGGGGTGGAGGCGGCGATGGTTGGGTCGATGAGTGGCCGGGTGGCTGGGATCTGGGTCCCCATTGGCTAGTAGAGGCAGTAACAGGATGTTGCTGGTGTGTGGTGGTGATAGTTCCTCCTCCCTGAAGCTTCGGGAAAGTGGCTGCTTGGATGTTGAAGATAGAGGTTGAGGTGGTAGCTGAAGTGCTGGAGCTGGTGCCGGCTGCAGAGGTAGAGGAAGATTTAGATTTTTCCTGGGTCTCAAGGTTTTTGATAACTTCTTGTCTGCGTGGACACTGATGGGAGATTGCGACATGTTTGCCGTTGCAGAGCAGGGAGTGTGGTTCTATCGAAGTGCAGATCGAATAGTGATGGTCTTTTGCGCAAATACTGCATTTCTGGATGGTCTGTTGGCACTTGTTAGTTTGGTGAGAGTAGTTGTAGCACCGGAAGCATTGAGTGATATTGTAGATTCTTTCCTTCTTCACTCGGAATGACGGGACGTGGGCTCTATAGCAGAAGAATGCATCTGTGATAACTTGGGGAGTCTGGTTCGCGGTGCCGAAGGTGACCTTCAAGCTGCGGGGATTTCACAACACTGTGTTAAGTACAGTCACGCCTGGGTTTTCTTTCTCGATGGTGTCCGCAAGTTCCCCACTGTAAGGTGCTTCAATTACCCGCTCCAGGATTCAACGGCTGAGCTCACTGACAATGACAGACCAGGCACGAAGCAACTGGCAAGGGAAGCGGAGCTGGAGGTTCTGTGTACAAATTCGAAATTCTAGACTGATCAGTTTGTCGAAGTCTTGCTCGTTAGAGAAACGAAAAACGAAGTTGGTGCCTTCTTGTTCGATGTCGTCAGGTGTTACTTCAGCTGCATCCTTGAATAGCTTCAGGAGGGTTGGCTTGGTGAACGCTTGATCGTTGTGGGGTGTACCCCTGACCTTGAAGTACTTAGCTCAGAGAAGTTTGTTAGGAATTGTTAGGAATTTGTTATAAAGGAAAATTCAGGGGCAAAATCCACTCCTGACTTTTTGAAAATAATCTCTACAGTCAATTTTTTTTTTTTGGGGGGAAATCACTCATTTGGAGTTAAAGAGTTCTTATGGGTGAAATTCCATTTTTTTCAGACTTCAGTTTTATTAAAATATTTCAGAGTTCATATAATCATAGAAGTTTATTTAAGAGTGTAAGACCGAAATTATTCAAAAAGACCATTTTCAAACCCATTTTCATTGGAATCCAGTAAAAAGACCGAAATTGAACAGAGACCGTTTTCAGACCAAAAATAAGCAGAGACCAGTTTAGGGCCGAAAATATTCAGAGTCCACTTTGAGACCAAAATTCATCAAAGTCCACTTTGACACCAAAATTCGTTTGGAGTTCACTTTGAGACCAAAATTCATCAGAGTCCAGCAAAAGACCGAAATTAATCAGAGTCCAGTAAAAGATCGAAATTGAACAGAGACCAGCTGTAAGACATAAAATTAGTCAGAGTTCCATTTGAGACCCCAAAATTATTCAGAGTCCGGTTAAAGACCGAAATTAGTCAATGACTGTATTTTTGCTACTATTAGCCTAATTTTAAACCATCATATTTCAAGTTCCAGCTCCTGTTCCCCCCCGGCTTTACGTCCTCTTGTATCTTCGTTAAAACCTGATCAATTTCCCTGAAATTTAAAATAGTCATATTTCAGACATAATAAAATTTAATAATTTAGTTACCATGCTCCAGCTCTTGTTCCCCACCTTAGTTTATTATTACAACTTCTTTAGTATCTAATCAATTTCTTCAAGATTTAAAACACAGCTATTTCTGATATAGTAAAATACAATAATTTAGTTACTGAGCTCCAGCTCCTGTCCCCGCCTATATCTTCGTTAATACTTGAACAATTTCCCTAAAATTTTCAGCAATCATACTTCAAACATTGTAAGTAAAGAAATTCAATTATCGAGCTCCCCCACCTTAGTTCCCTCTCGTATCTTCTTAGTAGCTAACCAAATCCCTTGAGATTTAAAAATAGCTATTTCAGATGTAGTAAATAAGGCCAAGACAGTTACCGAGTTTCGGCTTTTGTCTCTTTGCCTTAGTTCGCTCATGTAAATTCACTACTAACAGTCCAAATCCCCTGAGATTTAAAAACCCAACTACATTTCAGACCCCAATTAAATAAATCAAATGCAAATTACCGAACTCTAGCTCATGTCCCCGCTATAGTCCCCTGTCGTAGATTCTATACTAACAGTCCAAGCCCCCCTGAAATTTAACACACCTGTATTTCAGACCTAGTAAATAAGATCCAAACATTTATTGACCTCCAGCTCCTGTCTCCCACCTTAGTTTCCTCTCGTATCTTCTTTAATATGAAACCAATCCCTCTGAAATTTAAAAGTCATACTTCAGGCGTAGTACAATAAATCCATACAACTTCCGAACTCTAGCTCATGTCCTCGCCTTAGTCCCCTGTCGTAGATTCAGTACTAACAGCCCAATCCCCCTTAAATTTAAAGCAGACATATTTTTAACTGAGTAAGTAAAGAAAAATAGTGTTACCGAATTCTAGTTCTTGTCCCCTACCTTAGTTATTTTGTACAAGTTCTTTATTATCAGCCCAAATCCCCTGACATTTAAAACCCAACTACATTTCAGACCCCTGTAAAATAAATCAAAAGTAAATTACCGAACTCCAACTCTTGTCCTCCACTTTAGTTCAATGTTCATCAAAATTGATTCAGATCAAGATGCTCTCCAATCTATTACCTATATCAAAATTAAACATCCTGTCCTTTAATACCCTTTTT
Organism: Procambarus clarkii; assembly: GCF_040958095.1. NCBI lineage: Eukaryota > Metazoa > Arthropoda > Malacostraca > Decapoda > Cambaridae > Procambarus > Procambarus clarkii. Next base: position 21,640,553 of record NC_091162.1, read on the forward strand.
TACTCACCTATGTAAATACTCACTAACTAGCTAATATTCACCCGGTCATATCACACCTTACCTTCATTACCCTACGTGTACTAGCTATGTAATAATTACACGATCAAATCACACATTAACTTTTCCCTCCCCCTACCTTCCCATCCCTTACCTCTCCCCCGCCCTGTACCTTCTGCCTCCCTTACCTTCCCCAACTCCCTTTCGCCCTTTTCTCCCCACACCCTTTACATTTCCCCCTTACCTTCTCATCCCTTACATCTCCCTTCATGTCGCCCATTCCCCCCCTTATTCAAACCTTCAATAATCGTACTGTAGTTGTATATTCTCTCCATATTCACTGTGTTCTTCGCATTCTCTCTCATGTTTTCTGTGCTCCTTATCACATTCTTCATTTTCTCTGCACATTCAACTCATATTTTTTCACCTATTTCTCCATTTTTTCTGTTTTTCGTCATATTCTCCATGTTTTCTGTGTTCTTTGTCATGTTTTCATGATCATCACATGTTCTCTGTACAACTTTTATACTCAATATTCATGTTCTCTGCAAGTTCATGTTCCCCACAAGTTCATGGTGTTCTTCGCATTCTCTTCCATGTTTTCTTTGTCACATTCTCCATGTTCTTTTTCATATTCACCATGTACTTAGCATATTCTTCACAAGTTCTTCATATTCTCTGTTCTTTGTCATGTTTTCATGTTCTCTGCAAGTTCATATTCCCCGCATGTTCAATGTGTTCGCCGCATTCTCTTACATGTTCTTTAAAATCAAATGTACGAAAACATTCTTTTCTTAACGTTCCTTAACTAAAATCATTCGCCAATGTGCTAAAAAATAGTCACTTTCATCATTTCTTAACTAAACTTATTCGCCAATCAACAGAAAATAGCCATGTTCATCATCTTTTCTTGTCGTTTTGTAACTAAAATGTCCGCCAATCAACTTAAAATAGCCACGTTCATCATCTTTCCTTGTCTTTTCTTAACTAAAATATTCACCAGTCAACTAAAAACAGTCACGTTCAACATCTTACCAACACTGTTCATAACTAACAGTATACTTCATGGAGTAAGAAATATAGTCATATAAAACTTCTTTCAGCACTTTCGTAACAAATATTATACTTCATGCAGAAAGATAAATAGTCAAAGACACTCTTCGAGACATCAAAAAAAACTCTTCGAAACATCAATGACACAATCAAAGATAAAAAAAAAAACTCATCGAGACATCAAGGTCACACCCAAAGACATAATCAAAGACATCAATAACGCACTTAAAGACGTCAAAATACAACTCATGTCCTCAAAAGTTATTCTCAAGAGTCATCAAAAGTTATTCTCAGAGCCATCTAAGGTTAATCTCAGTCATCAAGGTTATTCTCTAAGTCACCTTCGTTCATCAGAGAAGCTTTCTAAGACATCTTCGTTCATCAAAGTTATTCTCTAAATCTCTTCGTGCATAAAAGTTATTCTCTAACTCACCTTCATTCTTCAAAGCTGTTCTCTAACTCTCCTTCGTTCATCAAAGATGTTCTCTAACTCTCCTTCGTTCATCAAAGATGTTCTCTAAGACATCTTCAGACTTTACATAACACTTCCAAATGTAACTAGTTCAGCTTTTCATATCAAACTTGCACTTCTGTTAAAATATATTTTCTTAATCGCTTTATCCTAAAACTGTTCTCTGAACAACAATGCATCATCCTATCTAACCAAACCTAACCTAACTAACCTAACCTAAACTAACGTAACTTACCTAACCTAACTTAACTTACATAACCTAACTTAACCTAACTAACCTAATCTAATGTAACTTACCTAATCTAACTGAACTTACACAACCTAACTTAACCTAACCTTTCCTTACTTAAAGCAACTTACCTAACCTAACCTAACCTAACTTAACAGAACTTAACTAACCTAACCTAACCTAACCTAACTTAACAGAACTTACCTAACCTAACTTAACTTACATAACCTAACCTAACTTAACTTACCTAACCAAACCTAACTTACCTAACCTAACTTAACCTAACTAAATGAAACTTACCTAACTTAACTTAATGCAACTTACCTAACCTAACTTATCGAACTTAAAATAACCTAACTTACCTATCTTATCCTAACTTACCTAACCTAACCTATCCTAACATAACTTATCTAACTTAACTTACATAACCTAACCTAACTTAACACAACTCATCTAACCTAACTTAATGCAACTTATCTAACCTAACTTAATGCAACTTACCTAACCTAACCTAACTTTACCAACTTAACATAACTTACCTAACCTAACGTAACTTACCTTACCTAACTTAACTAACCTAACCAAACTTACTTAACTAAACCTAACTTACCTAACCTAACTTACCTAACCTAACTTACCTAACATAACTTTCATAACCTAACCTAACATAACGCAACTTACCTAACCTAACTTACCTAACCTAATGTAACTTACCTAACCTAACTTACCTTACATAACCTAACCTAACTTAACTAACCTAACCTAACTTATCTAACCAAACATAACTTACTTAACTTAACTTACCTAACATAACTTACATAACCTAACCTAACATAACGCAACTTACCTAACCTAACTTACCTAACTTAATGTAACTTACCTAACCTAACTTACCTTACATAACCTAACCTAACTTAACTAACCTAACCTAACTTACCTAATCTAACTTAATTTACCAAATCTAACCTAACTTACCTAACCTAACCTAACCTTACTAATTTAATGTAACTTACCTAACTAACTGTAACTAACCTCTTTTGATCTTAACCTTCCCACTTAAAATTCCCTCCTTCTTTTACTTTGTTTTCTTATATAAGTTCTTTTATCTTTGTAATAATAATATAAGTACAGTATTAAAGAGTCATATCTACTAAGACTTGAGATTGAAAAAAAGAAAAAGGAAGAGAGCAAAGGAAGGGGAACAAGGGAGGGAGAGAGAGGGGAGGGAGAGGGTGGAAGAGAGGAAGAGAAAGAGAAGGGAGAGAGGGGGACGAAGAGAGAAAGAAGAAGAGAAAACAAAGTAAAAGAAGGAGGGAAGATTAAGTGGGATTTAGGGTTTGGGTAAAATATACAAAAAGGAGAAAAAAACTATATCTATAAGGTTAAGGATAATATATTCAACAAAATATGTCCAACACAATAAACTACATCTGAAAGGTTAGGTTAAAAGTCAAAGAATAAGAACAGATTATATAAACCCCAATAACTACACTAAGATCAAAAGAGGTTAGGTTAAAGGGGGAACACTTATATAAAAAATAATAAATACATCTTATGATCAACTTGACGAATTTTAAGTAAAAAAGATGCAAAGTGCATAAACTAACATATCTAACAAATATCCCTTTAAATGCTAAAATATCCTAACTTTAACAAATAACCTTTGAAATGCATAAACATCCATTTGAGAAATTAACCTTTGAAACGAATAAATGCCTATATATATATATATATATATATATATATATATATATATATATATATATATATATATATATATATATATATATATATATATATAATATATATTATATATATACCGTTCTCACTTCTACCGTTCTACTGAACGGTAGAAGTGAGTGCCCCCAAAGATACAAAGCCAGTGTTCTCAATGCTTATATTCGTCGAGCGCTTACCCACTGCTCTGAATGGAGCAACGTGAGTAGAGAGTTTGAAAGAGTAACTCAGGTATTGGTGAACAACGGATATAGCAACGCGGAAATAAACGCTGCTATAAGAAGACACTTGGACCGTTGGTATAATTCAGAACCTAGAACAGAAACCACAACACCCCCAATAAAATTATATTACAAATCAACCATGCACAGTGAACATATAAAAGAGGAAAGAATAATGAAAGAAATAATCCGTAAAGGAGTAAAAAGCACTACTCCTAACCAAAACATAAACCTGATAATATTCTACAAAACCAAGAAGACTTCCGAACTCCTTATCAAAAACAGCCCGAAGCCGACGGAGAACCCTCTACAGCAGTCAAGCGTTGTATACATGTACACTTGCCCCCACGAAGGATGTAACCTTCAATGTAAGTACATAGGTATGACGTCGACCAAGCTGACGAGGCGTTTGACATGCCATCTTCAATCTGGTGCCCCTAGGAATCACATGAGACAAGCCCATGACATTACTCTAACAAGAGAAATGTTGAACAAGAATACTTGCATAATAGACAAAACCCAAGATTCAAGAAGATTACAAATTCTTGAGGCAATTCACATAAGAATAGAGCGACCTACCATGAACACCCAAATCACGGAACTATTTACTCTACCCACCATGAGAGTAAGGACAAGACAAGAACATATCGATGCCAATACAGAAGACAATGTCCAACATAACAGGCCAATTACACTGGATTAATCTTTGTGTTTAGATAGGAGATGCCTCGTATGGGCCAATACGCCTTCTGCAGCCCCTATGTTTATCCCTTATGTATCCCCCCATGTTTTTCACCTTCATTGTATTATCACCTGACCTAATGCGGGTATAAAATCAACTAGTATTGTAAGATCTGTTCACTTGAGAATGAACCATGGAGGTTCGAAACGTCGTGCAAATTATACAAATAAGTGTAATACACTCTATAGTAAAACACTTCTTTTCTTCACCTTAAAAGTACGAAAATGAGTTTTGGAGAACTCCTATTCCAATTAAGCCCTGATGCTAAGAAAATAGTTAGAGGGATAGAAGCCCTAAACCAGAAAATAATAAATACAGAATATGCGGTCATATTCAATGAAACATGTTTGAAAGAAAACCTGCTGCCAGTATACACCAATATATATATATATATATATATATATATATATATATATATATATATATATATATATATATATATATATATATATAAATTTTGTGAGGGTACCACCTCTGGTGCCAATGTGGGGACCCATAACCTCGGAGAAGAAAATAAAAAGTATTCAGAGGAGGCCTTGTGGTCTCTCACTGAACACCAATATTATCTTCTCCTACCACCCCCATTCTTTTGTATGTACACATATATATTTACTTTATTTGAACTTTGTTACAAAAAAGGAGTTATATATATATATATATATATATATATATATATATATATATATATATATATATATATATATATATATATATTGTCCCCATTGCTTCTGAGACACTCGGCGCCTGGGGTAAAAGTGCTACCAGTTTTTTGAAGGAACTGGGTTCTAGGCTCATTGAAACAACAAGGGACCCAAGAGCTGCAAGCTTTCTTTTCCAGCGCCTCAGTGTGGCGATACAGAGGGGAAATGCGCACTGCATCCAGGGTTCCTGCCCGCGATCTGAGGAGCTGGAGGAACTCGACAACCTATGATAACCATCTTTGTAACCCATATGTAACTCCTTCTTTGTAACAAAGTTCAAATAAAGTAAATATATATGTGTACATACAAAAGAATGGGGGTGGTAGGAGAAGATAATATTAGTGTTCAGTGAGAAACCACAAGGTCTCCTCTGAATACTTTTTATTTTCTTCTCCGAGGCTATGGGTCCCCACATTGGCACCACAGGTGGTACCCTCACAAACTTTTTTTAAAATATATATATATATATATATATATATATATATATATATATATATATATATATATATATATATATATATATATATATATATATATATATATATATATATATATTTTTGTCTGAAAATGGTCTCTGAAGAAAATTGTTCTTTATATGGTCTCTGTTCAATTTCTGTCTTTTTACTGGACCCTAATGAAAATGAGGATGAAAATGGTCTTTTTGAATAATTTCGGTCTTAGACTCTTAAATAAACTTCTATGATTATATGAACTCTGAAATATTTTTATAAAACTGAACTCTGAAAAAAATTGAATTTCACCCATAAAAACTCTTTAAGAACGTATGAGTGATTTCTGGTTTGAATTTCCCCCATAAGAACTCCTTAATTAAATCCATATGAGTGATTTTTCAAAAAACAAAACAAAACAAAAATTTATCATAGAGATTATTTTCAAAAAGACGGGAGCAGACTTTGCCCCTGAATTTTCCTTTAAAACAATTTCTTAACAAACTTCTATGAACTCTGAAATTGATTTTCAATTTTTCCCATAAGAATCCATTAACTGCAATTTGGAAAACTTGTGAAATTTATCACGAAACCCGACAGTGTATGGAAGAATGAACGAATTTACCTGGAACCCCGACAGTTCAGCAGAAAATGGAAAATTTATCAAGGAAACCCGACAGTCCAACAGAAAAATTGAAAAATTTATCAGAAAACCCGACAGTCCAGCAGTAAATGAGCTGGAAAACACATTTACTACTGGACTGTAATCCCTACTACTCCCAGTCACCTAGTAAGTAAGTATAATGGTACACACCCATGCCCAGCCTACTAGCAACTCAGGATAGTTATACACACCCATTCAAAGTCACCTAGCAAGTCAGTATTGTGGTACACACCCTTGCTCAGTCACCTAGCAAGTCAGTATAGTGGTACACACACTTTCCCAGTCACCTAGCAAGTCAGTATAGTGGTACATACACTTTCCCAGTCACCTAGCAAGTCAGTATTGTGGTACACACTCTTGCTCAGTCACCTAGCAAGTCAGTATTGAGGTAGTCCCACAGGGCTCTGTACTCGGACCTATCCTGCTTCTGATATACATAAATGATCTCCCAGAGGGTATAGACTCATTCCTCTCAATGTTTGCTGACGATGCCAAAATTATGAAAAGGATGAAGACCGAGGAGCACAGCTTGGGGCTTCAAGAAGACCTGGACAAGCTGCAGGAATGGTCGAACAAATAGTCGTTAGACTTTAACCCAAGCAAATGTAATGTAATGAAGATAGGTGTAGGGAGCAGGAGACCAGGGGCCAGATTCACGAAGGTACTTACGAATGTTTTTCTTCTTAGCTACGAATGTTTTTCTTCTTTGCGCCTTCGTGGCGGCTACGTCGGTATTCAGGTAGCTACACTAAGAAGAAAAACCTTCGTAAGTTTGGTCCGTCATCTAAGTGTACTGTCGACCACTCGTAGCTTTACCTAAACTGGATATAACTCAATGTTTCTCTACTACATAACACTGGGATCGATTTTAATATAAACAAAAGATAATTACTTGGCGAATCTTGTGAAGAGGAGTCCTTCGTGTTAGTTATATATGCATTCTCTGCTTGAAACTTTAAGTAAATATGTCTTTTATAATAGTCAAATTAGTTTTATAATAGCAAGATATTATACCAGTAGTTATTAAGTAAATAAACACTGGTGAACATCAAATATGAGAGAAGGTAATGAGCCATGCCTATGGGAGCATTTACTATCGCCAAATGCCCCTGTTCGCCTAGTAATCAGTAAGGGTGTACCTTAGCTATATATACTCAGTTTTAATTAATTTTGTTTGGTTTTATTTTGAAATTATATCTGGGTGAGACATAAAAGAAAAATATCCTGCACAAATGATATTAGGTAAGGAGAAGGGTAAAAACTTCAAAAACTTTTCTCATTGAATACTTAAACCTATAATTATGACTATATTTACTATTAAAAAAGAGAGAGGGAAGTAGGGGTTCAAGACCTCTTCCTGTTACACAATTTGGGTGTGGAACCAGTAATTAGCAAAAGAAGGCACCATGCCGGGAAGGCTATGTAGCAGTAAAGCAGTGAGGTGAGGCAGCTACTTATTTGAGGAATGCTTATTTTATTTACCTTATAAGCTGAGGCAGCCTATTTTATTTGAGGAATGCTCAGCTGATTCCTCTACATTTAGCATGGAACAAATTTGTGTCCAAGACCTCTTCCTGTTACACAATTTGGCGTGTGTAACAATCAGTAAGTAATTATCAAAAGAAGGCACCAAGCTGGGAAGGCTGTGTAGCACCATTGTGTGTAGCAATAAACCTAATTTTTTTTAACAAATAATGCACCTGTGAGAAACAAATCCTGTCAGCTGTAAAATATTGATGCAGTTATTTAAATAAAAAATATAATAAAAGAAATATTACTGGTTTATTTTTATCCTATCTTTTTGTACTATACAGTACAGTATATCCAAAGAAGTGAAAAATGGAGACATAATGCACAATTTAATGAATGATTCAAAAGAAATATGACTACTGTATTACATATCAACATGAGATCTTAATGATCCATGGTTAACATGATTTAATAAGGATAATATTGGTAATAACACAAACTATAATTTAAAATCTTTATTACTGATATTTTTGTATTAAGAAGCTTAGGTATACATAGCAATGTGCTGGTACCCTATTCTATATGGAAGATTACACAGTGTAGATAAAAAAAACTAGCTATAAGTTTATCTAATACTTCCATCTCACAGGAAGGTTAGTCATACATGGAATGAGGGGAGAAAATACCAGCCTCAATACAAAAAACAAATCAACTCTGACTAAACAATAACTTCACGATTTTCACAAGAGGTAAGCACTGAATCATGGGAACATTTTATTATAATTACTCTTACTAGTTTCTCCAAGACTCTTCTCAATGTATTTTTTTAACGTGCTTAAATTGATCTTGAAATATCCTATTTGTTTTTACATAATTGTCAATGTAAGGCAATTAATGAATAATGGGGGTACAGATCAAGTGCACTGACTGCATATTTCATGAACTATCAAGACAAGACTTCCCTAAGCCATTGTCTAATTAACTGATACACTCTCCTGAACTGTTCACAGTAATAACACCTTAATCACCATATCTCTGTGCAGAACCATGTCGCATCCTGCTGACCCTTTTGATTCCGCCCCTTTCAGAATGTAATCATAAACTTTAATTTTTTTATTTGGCTTATACAGTGCTGTTTGTCGAAACAGAATCATAAGCTCTATCTCTAATGACTTGGCCTGGCCAAGGGCTTCCCGTCTCGGGACAGATGTCATGTAATTACCCGTGACCCCCGACATTTAAGCGAGGAGGAACCATCTGGGTAACATTTAATATTGTTTAGTACCATCTGGGTAAAATTTAATATTGCTTAGTGCCGGAGTAAAAGTTTCCTCAGTTCAACATCCAAGAAAAGCCCCTTCTGAACAAGATTTGTGCAAATGTACTCTCAAAATTGTTCTAGAATTTTAGAAATTAAATAATTAGGAATTGAGTTGATTTCAGACACAGGTGAGGCTCAGCATAGGCTGTGTACAGCACATACTGCATACCACTGCATAATACCGGGTTTGCGAGGAGACTACTACAAGTACACTAACATGAATGCTTCAGACTTTAACGTAAAGGTAAATTATTAAACTGAGTTAAGCTAATGGGAAAAATTCAGCCCGGCCTGATAAATTTAAGTGAGTTGAAAAAATGCCACCACGGAATGGTTAAGTGATTGACATTACGTAAACATGCGCAAAGGCGAAAATGGAACACTCTAACTGAGCAGCTGGGCCTTGACAGATAGATGCATGTGTGTGTGCGGGAAGCTGGGAGGGTTGGTGGTGGTGCTGTATGTTCAAATGGTGGGGGACTTACTGGTGTTGTTGGTGGAGCTGAATGTTCAGAAGGTGGGGGACTTACTGGTGTTGTTGGTGGAGCTGAATGTTCAGAAGGTGGGGGACTTACTGGTGTTGGTGGTGTATGTTCAGATGGTGGGGGACTTACTGGTGTTGGTGGTGTATGTTCAGATGGTGGGGGACTTACTGGTGTTGGTGGTGGGATTCCAAGCAGTATTAGTATTCAGAATATATATTTTGCATATTTGGAAGGTATAGTGGAGGAGACAATGTTCTTGTATATACCCAGTGAAACATTGGGTATATACGTTTATGTTGGGCAGCAAGAGGTTATCTGCATAATTAATTAAGAGCCACAGGAGAAAACTTATATTAACAACAGGGGTATACTTATCGAGGTAGACAGCAGGAGTATACTTTCTGAGGCAGACAACAGGAGTATACTTACAGAGGTAGACAACAGGGGTATACTTACTGAAGATGACAACAGGAGTATACTTAATGAGGCAGACATTAGGGGTATACTTACTGAGGTAGACAACAGGGGTATACTTACCGAGGCAGACCGATGAAGGGGTTGGGGCAGAGAGGGAAAGTAGGAGGAGGGAAGGGGGTAAGGTGTAAGGTTAATGGAGGGAGTCGGCTGGTTAGCAGGAGGGGTTGATGAATGGGTTGGGGGGAGAGGGTGGGGGAAGGCCGGGTAAGGGTTGGAAGGTGTAGCCTAGGAGGGATTGAGAAGGAGGGTTGTAAGCAGGGGGGTTTTGGGGTTGGGGGTTATAGGGGGTGGGGTTGGGAGAGACCAGGTTGTGGGGGTTAAGAGTGACATGTAATGTTCCACAATCCCAATAACGCATCGACAAGAACTTGGGTGGTGATTGGCTGGGGTTGGCATGGTTCTGTCTGGGGTTGGGGTGGGTATGGGGCGGCCTGGGGGTAGAATAGGTATGGGGCGGCCTAGGGGGGATATAGGGTTGCGTGGGGTGGACATGTCGGGAGGGATTGGGTGGGGGATGGGTGGAGTCACTTTTGCATCCATGGAAAACATCCATGTTCACCATTTTCCAACTCCCTGGGACCTGACGACGATTCCAGATGAACTCCAATGCATGACGCGTGTACATAACAAACATTCACCATCAATACCAAAAAAGTTAACTTAACCCTTGAAAACTTCCATGCGCCCGTTCTTGGCTGTTAAGAATTTCGCCAGTAATAAAAAATGTATCTATCCTGTGAGCGGCCATTCGTCATCTCGTTGTTATGACAGGCGCTGACAGGTGTTCTCGTCACCCTGATCCCAGACGAAATGAATGGAATTCTTCTCTCTCGTTATATGCGACCCTCATTCGAAATTAAAGAGATGAAAAATATCGAGTTTACTCTACTGAACATTATTAAAATATAAAAAAAGATTAACATACCAAATTATTAAAAGTTAAAAAAACTTATTTTACATTAAATCCATTTATTGACGTTAATTGGTTGGGTTTATCCTATAAACACTGGTTATACGCTTGGACTAGATGGAGCTTGAATAAATTAAAAAAAAATCACCTCTGAACTCGGCGCTGAGTCAACCCACACACAAAAAAAACTGTCTCGCGCAAAATCATTTAAACGCTGAAAATTCCAATTTTCAATTTACAACTTTTAAACAAGGCCGACGTTAATAGCCCGCAAAAATGAAGAACACTGACACCTGGGACACGCATTTGTCACGTTAATTTGAATTTTTGCCAAAATCTAAGTTTTCACCCCAAACTGGACTCTTAAAATATTATATCACCAATCGTGAAAACTCGCTTAAATCGGCAAAAGTCAATCTTCGCATCTCTGACGTTAACACAATAATTCTTTTACTGGCGAGGTCGAAAGACTAGCACTGATACCTCCGACGTTCACTTAACTCACGAAATCGAATTTTCGCCAAAATCCGAGTTTCCAGACGACTGGACTCGGAAAATTTTCCGTCACCCAAAATATGGAAAACTCGCTTAAATCAACAAAAACGATTTTTTACTCTTTCCTGATGAAAACAAAATATTTCTCCTAACTGGAGAAATCTAAAGAACCACATTGAACTATTTAGCATTGATTTCACACACAATTCGTATTAATCGCAATTAACTCGAATTTCCGTCGAAGTGGACTGAGAAAAAATTCGCACACGATTTTCAAAAACAATTTCTTTACAACTTCACGACCCTGCTTCCATAAAAACTACTGTACCACACGACAGTACTCTTACTCTTGATACCTATCCTAGGAACATACAACTTAATTAGGCGAAAACTTAGAAACTACAAGGGGAACTTAATGTATTACTTAAGAAACGAAATTTGAACACTGGAACACTGAAATCCAAGGGAAGCACTTAATTTAGGGGTGGGGTGGGGGGGGGGGGAGGATACTAACATCTACTTAACAAACTTGATTTAAAGACTATAACCGTCCTGTCCCGGCCTACCCTGTCGTCCCAAGCCTAGGTAACGCACATATCTAGATTCCGACAGTATGAAAATACCTGCCTTCGCGGTCAACGGTTAGACTAGAAGGCGGAACGACCGACGAATCTACTGTTTGACGTTACTGTCATTCCGTTGCTAGAGAAATTTTCTAGGCCATCCCTCAGCTAACCCTGGTAGCTTTCATGGCTTTACTGTAAAGTCTAGCAGTTGAGTCATCTAACACGCCCTCAGGGAAAATAATAGCGTTCTATTTACTTCCCTGCCCGGACAATTCGAACACAAGAATTGCTGTTGGGAAGAAACCACGCAACACCCTTTTCCTTAGTTGCAGAGGGTCGAGAAATAAGTACCCTTTCCAACAAATAAAGGCAGCCCCCTTATACTCCTATCATATAACCATACACTTAATTAAATTAATTAACCTATTGTAGGTGACCTAATGGCCAAGATGCGAGGGCTTTTCAACAATTTATTGAGAAATTTATGAAAACACCGCTGCTACCATTGTAACGGGACCAGAGTAATGTCTCTCTCTTGTCCACTACCCTGCCCGTAGATCTCAATGACCCCAGAGCCCTACACTTCCAGCCCTCAGTTCACGTCTCGTGACCTTAGACGATTGACCGCCTAGATACAACAAACACGAGACGTTGCACTAGGCCTTTCTAGCAAACTCAAGGAACTTTATTTGCTGCCACCACCAAACCAAAAAACGATTTAAAAGATTAATTAATCATGGTTTGGACCAAGTAATTAACCATCAATTCCTTGGGGCTTAATCCCCAATTACTTGGAAAAGGGGTGGGGGGGGGGGGGGGGTGATGAATTTACGTTAAGTGTGGGAATTAACTTGAAAACAAGGGGGATATATCAGATAATAAAAAAGATTAGGTTTGCTTGCCACATGTATACCAGCTTAGTCCAAGCAACCCGACGCGTGGAGACCACGATATAGACAATCAATATATAGTTTCGGGAAAAACTAAAAAATACTAAAAATCTTAAAACAACGTTTATTAAAACAAAATTATCAAAATGAACATAAAAGAGGACACTCCCTCTCCTTAACACTTCTTAACTGAAATCTTTCCTACTGAGGCAAGATGGGTATCAACTATACCAAACTCTACAGTACTTTACCAAAAATCTAAGTCCAGCTGAAGTTGTTCTGGCCTTTGGGGAGGTGATGGTTGTCCTCCCAGCTGCTGCTCAACCCACACTGACTCCCTCTTACAACCCAAGAGACTGTCCTAGGCAAGTATTACTCCACCTGGTTATTAATTACCAAGCGAGGTTAATTGAACAAACTAATCTTAATTTACTGGCCAACCCAGATGGTTGAATTCTTATTGAGTCTGATGGTAATTCTATTAAGCATCTTGGGGAGAGGCTATTTCCAATTACAATATTGACTAGTGACCTGAATTTATACTTTATGAATTAATAAATATAGGAGGCTGTGGTCACCCCCTAGCCACTTAACCTTGACTCAGGCTACATCATAGGCTATGCCTGGTGAGCTAGTTCCCTCTATTGTAACTGGTCACTGTCTTTTTGACGGTATACTGGCCCTGATCTTTTACTCTACACACAAGTTAACCTAACCTAAGACCTTAAACCAGATTAGTTATTACTGAATTTTACCGATATATCCAAAACTTGTTGAATTAATACAATTACATTTTGTAGTTCTAACATGTTAATCCTTATAATCTCTGGGGAGATGACCTTTCCCAGCATATCAGGTTAAAAATACCCTGTGACTCTCACTACAACTTATGTGAGACCACGTGGTCTCATAATGTCTAATGATCTGGGAATTTATAATTTCTACAACAAGCTTTAGTTTGTTACAAGGCGGTTACTTATCGAGGAGATAACAGGAGTATTCTTACTGAGGCAGACAACAGGAGTATACTTCCTGAGGCAGACCACAAGAGTATACTAACTGAGGGATACAACAGGAGTATTCTTACTGAGGCAGACAACAGGAGTATACTTCCTGAGGCAGACCACAAGAGTATACTAACTGAGGGATACAACAGGAGTATTCTTACTGAGGCAGACAACAGGAGTATACTTCCTGAGGCAGACAACAGGAGTATACTTCCTGAGGCAGACAACAGGAGTATACTTCCTGAGGCAGACAACAGGAGTATACTTATTGAGGCAAACAACAGGAGAATACTTACTGAGGGATACAACAGGAGTATACTTACTGAGGTAGACAACAGGGGTGTACTTACTGAGGGAAACAACAGGAGTATACTTACTGAGGTAGACATCAGGAGTATACTTACTGAGGGAGACAACAGGGGTATACTTACTGAGGCAGACAACAGGAGTATACTTACTAAGGTAGACAACATTGTTATACTTACTGAGGATGACAACAGGGGTATACCTACTGAGGGAGACAACATGCGTATACTTACTGAGGGAGACAATAGGGGTATACTTACTGAGGCAGCAGCGGGCACCGTTGGGGCAATCATCGTAGTCAGTGAGGGGGTTGAGACAGTCAGCCGGATCCCACACACACTCTCCCCCACCTGTACCGCACCTCTCACCCGCACCTCCTGTCTGGAGCACCTGTGGGGGGGTGAGACTGTCAGCCGGACCCCACATAAACTCAAAAGCCTCCACTCACGATATGTCTTAGCATCACCTCTGAAAGATATAAGGACCAAAGGTTTGTGTGTGTGTCTGCTCACAATGTGGCCAGAGGGGTTACTTTGACGCTCTGAGAATACGTACTTTAACGCACAAACACTTGCAAGGGATATCACGGTGTCGTAGATAGCATAGTGTAGTAGCATGGTGTAGTAGCATAGTGTAGTAGCGTGGAGTCGTGGCGGGGTGTAGTGGCGTGTAGTGTCATGGTGTAGTAGCATAGTGTACTAGCATGGTGTAGTAGCGTAGTGTATTAGCGTGCTGTAGTGACGTTATGTAGTAGCACAGAATAGGGGCGTGGTGTAGTGGAGTTGTGTAGTGGCGTGGTGTAGTGGCGTGTAGTGTTGTAGTGTAGTAGCATAGTATAGTAGCATGGTGAAGTGGTGTGGCGTGGAGGTGTGGTGAAGTGGCATGATGTAATGGTGTAGTGTAGTAGCCTAGCGTAGTAGCCGAGAGTAGTAGCGTTATGTAGTAGTGTGGTGTAGTGGCGTTGTGTAGTGGCGTGGTGTAGTAGCGTAGTGTGGTAGCGTGGTGTAGTGGTGGAGAAAAGTGGCATGGTGTAGTAGCCTGGTGTAATAGCGTGGTGTAGTAGCCTGGAGTAGTAGCATGGTGTAGTGACGTGGTGTAGTTACGTGGTGTAATAGCGTGGTGTAGTAGCCTGGAGTAGTAGCCTGGAGTAGTAGCATGGTGTAGTGGCGTGGTGTAGTAGCCTGGTGTAATAGCCTGGTGTAGTAGCCTGGTGTAGTTACGTGGTGTAGTGGCGTGGTGTAGTAGCTAGGTGTAGTAGCACAATGTAGTAGCCTGTAGTACTAGCGTGGTGTAGTAACGTGGTGAAGTAGCCTGGAGTAGTAATGTGGTGTAGTAGCCTGGAGTAGTAGCCTGGTGTAGTGGCGTGGTGTAGTAGCCTGGCATAGTATTATGTGGAGTAGCCTGGTATAGTTGTGTAGTAGCAAGGTGTAGTGGCATGGTGTAGTAGCCTGGTTGTTACGGACCCGAGCCCAGCGTCCGAGCACGGAGCAGTGACGGCCGCGCCATCTGTGGGTCAGCTCCCGAAACCCCCTCCAAATGGACGACGCCATCTAATGAGGACGAGATATACTGGCCACAAGGGCTAGTTTCCCGTCCTGATCAGCTCATAACACAGCCGCTGCTGACCTCTGGTGAGGTGACGCTTGGACAGCAATGCCATCTATGGAGTGGATAGGTGGGCGTTTGTGTCTAAGCCTGTAAGTGAGGTGCCCTAGAGTGTAACCAGTACTGATGACGTGTCTGATTACAGAGTCGACCTGGGACTGCTGTAATGAACGTTGGATCAGTCTACCCAAGGCAGCCGTAGAACCTCCACGCATTTTCTGTAGAAGCTGTGAGTCACCCCCCCCGGATGAACACTGTTGTGTTAGCCTGCCTGTGACGTGGCAGTTCAGGATTTGTCGTACCCGGGACTGACTGGTGGAGAAGACTAACCACTGGGGTGTTGTGGTGAGGAGAGTGATCTGTGTAATCACACGAGGCTCCTGCCTAGGGCTCGCAACCCTAGTATCGGTCGTGGAGTGGCCTACGCAGCGTTGCTGATTGGAACCTGCCAGCTAAAGGCTGGATTTGTGGTTGACGGCCTCCACGACGGTGCACCCAGTGGGACTGTGATTTGGCTGGCCTGTGGCCGGGGTAGACTCGCTAAGAGAATCTAAGGATTCGTCGAGAGGCCACAAGAAGAGAACCAGGGCTACTCGTCTTGAGCACCGTTAAGCAGAGCATCCTGTGTCTTCAGAAGAAGACAAGACGTGTACATAAGTGTAGTGATAGCCCCAGCGAGTGACTGTTTATATATTTATTTATTGGTGGTGGCAATATATATATTTAAGTTTTAGTATGTTTGTATCCCTTCCCCTTTAATTTACTTGCGTTACGGAACACACCCCTTGAAAGCCACTACTAACTTGGGGCCGGATACCCTACCTCTAACAACATCAGAGAAAGAACCCAGTTGCGACCCAAGAGGGCCGTAACACTGGTGTAGTAGCCTGGTGTAGTAGTGTGGTGTAGTGGCGTGCTGTAGAGGCATTGTGTAGTAGCATAGTGTAGTAGCATGGTGTAGTAGCCTGGTGTAGAAGGATGTTGTAGTAGCGTGGTGTAGTAGTGTGGTGTAGTAGCGTGGTGTAGAAGCGTGGTGTAGTGGTATAGTGTAGTAGCATGGTGTACTGGCGTGGTGTAGTGGAGTAGTGTAGTGGAGAGGAGTAGTTGACTGGTGTAGTAGCCTTCGCTGTATCTATCGATGATTTCTGTGTTATTTGTTAAGACTTCTCTGGTGATGGTCTGGTTGTGGGAAGAGATTATATGTTCCTTAATGGAGCCCTGTTGCTTATGCATCGTTAATCGCCTGGAAAGAGATGTTGTTGTCTTGCCTATATACTGAGTTCTTTGAGGCTTACAGTCCCCAAATAGGCATTTGAAGGCATAGACGACGTTGGTCTCTTTTAAAGCGTTCTGCTTTGTGTCTGGAGAGTTTCTCATGAGTAGGCTGGCCGTTTTCTTGGTTTTATAGTAAATCGTCAATTGTATCTTCTGATTTTTGTCTGTAGGGATAACGTTCCTATTAACAATATCTTTCAGGACCCTTTCCTCCGTTTTATGAGCTGTGGAAAAGAAATTCCTGTAAAATAGTCTAATAGGGGGTACAGGTGTTGTGTTAGTTGTCTCTTCAGAGGTTGCATGGCATTTCACCTTCCTTCTTATGATGTCTTCAATGAAACCATTGGAGAAGCCGTTGTTGACTAGGACCTGCCTTACCCTACAGAGTTCTTCATCGACTTGCTTCCATCCTGAGCTGTGGCTGAGAACACGGTCGACATAAGCGTTAACAACACTCCTCTTGTACCTGTCTGGGCAGTCACTGTTGGCATTGAGGCACATTCCTATGTTTGTTTCCTTAGTGTAGACTGCAGTGTGGAAACCTCCGCTCCTTTCCATGACTGTTACATCTAGAAAGGGCAGCTTCCCATCCTTCTTCATCTCGTAAGTGAAACGCAACACATAATTCCGCTCAAATGCCTCTTTCAGCTCCTGCAGATGTTTGACATCAGGTACCTGTGTAAAAATGTCATCAACATACTTGCAGTATATGGCCGGTTTCAAGTTCATATCGACTAAGACCTTCTGTTCGATGGTACCCATGTAGAAGTTAGCAAACTAAAGTCTTTGAAAATGTAATAAGTTATTACGAAACGCGTTCAAGTGTCGCGTCAGACTAGAAATAAAAATGAATTTTGGAGAATTGATTTTTCTATTACCATCGACAGTGAAAAGAAAAAGAAATATTGAGAAAATTCGTGTTAGAATTATTAATCTTACTTTTTCGGTCATATTTAATAATATATGTTTACAACGCACGCACTTCTCAGCCTACTATGCAAGGCCCGATTTGCCTAATGAGCCAAGTTATCCCGAATTAATATATTTTCTCTAATTTTTTTCTTATGAAATGATAAAGCTACCCATTTCATTATGTATGAGGTAAATTTTTTTTTATTGGAGTTAAAATTAAAGTAGATATATGACCGAACCTAACCAACCCTACCTAACCTAACCTAACCTAACTTTATAGGTTAGGTTAGGTTAGGTAGCCGAAAAAGTTAGGTTAGGTTAGGTAGTCGAAAAAACATTAATTCATGAAAACTTAGCTTATTAGACAAATCGGGCCTTGCATAGTAGGCTGAGAAGTGCGTTCTGGCTACTAGGTACGACATATATATATATATGATTTGTATGTCAACCCTTAAATACATTTCCTCTGGCAACACTCTACCTTCCATTACCCACAACAAATCAGCTTAACGGTTTGAGCCCTCCTGAGGCAGCTGCCCGGTGAAAGTACCCTCAGATCGTTAAAGAAGATTTACGTTTGTTTTTCCCCACTAGCCAGCCTAAACATTTACATATATTGGCAACCCATTCGAACCTGACCTGACCTGAGAGTGCTGAGAGTAACACCACTACAGTCTCATTAGTTATTGTCTCGTGAACGAGTGCACATCTCCCAGTAGCAGTCTACCAGTACTACCTGCAGTTACTACCAGCCACCACTAGCAGTTACTACCAGCCACCACTAGCAGTTACTACCAGCCACCACTAGCAGTTACTACCAGCCACCACTAGCAGTTACTACCAGCCACCACTAGCAGTTACTACCAGCCACCACTAGCAGTTACTACCAGCCACCACTAGCAGTTACTACCAGCCACCACTAGCAGTTACTACCAGCCACCACTAGCAGTTACTACCAGCCACCACTAGCAGTTACTACCAGCCACCACTAGCAGTTACTACCAGCCACCACTAGCAGTTACTACCAGCCACCACTAGCAGTTACTACCAGCCACTCTACAAGATACTACCAGCCACTCTCACGCCCAAGGGACACTAATGCGTATTTAATAATTTGTTTAGAATGATTACCGAGTGCGAGACAAATAGTTGCTGTGTGAGTGTATTTACTATTTGTGTGTGTGCGCCTGTGTACTCACCTCCCAGATGGTACCTTGTGTTCAGCCTTCTGCTCCCTTCGCCTAATTTCATTACTTTACACTTTCCTGAGTTGAACTTTTGCAGCCATTTTCTAGACAATTTCTCCAGTTTGTCCTGAAGTCTCTCTCTATCTTTATCTGTTTTGATTCTTCTCATAATTTTTGCATCATCAGCAAACATTGAGAGGAATGAGTCTATACCCTCTGGAAGGTCGTTTACATATAATAGAAACAGGATGGGTCCGAGTACAGAGCCCTGTGGAACCCCGCTGGTGACATCTCGCCACTCTGATGCCTCCCTCTCACCGTTACTTTCTGTTTCCTATTGCTTAGATACTCCCTTATCCACTGGAGCACCTTACCTTTTACTCCTGCCTGCTGCTCCAACTTTTGTAACAGCCTTTTGTGAGGTACTGTGTCAAAGGCTTTCTGACTGTCCAAGAAAATGCAGTCTGCCCACCCTTCCCTTTCCTGTCTAATTTGTGTTGCTTGGTCATAGAATTCTATTAGGCCTGTGAGGCACAATTTACCATCTCTGAACCCATGCTGGTGGTGTTACAAAGCTGTTTCCCTTCAGATGCTCTACGAGCCTTTTCCTCACAATCTTCTCCATCATTTTGTATGGTATTCAAGTTAGGGAAACTGGCCTGTAGTTCAGTGCCTCTTGCCTGTCACCCTTTTTGCAAATTGGGACTACATTAGTTGTCTTCCAGCTTTCCAGAAGGTCTTCCATTTCCAGTGACCTGTTATACACCGTAGAGAGTTGCACACTTAGTGCTTCTGCACCTTCTTTTAAAATCCACGGTGAGATTCTGTCAGGCCCAACAGCCTTTGACACATTCAGCTCCAACAGATTCCTTTTGACCTCATCACTGGTGAGGTAAAATTCCTCCAAGGTTGTTCGGTTTGCCTCCTCATTTAGTGCAGGGACCTCTCCTTGTTCTATTGTGAAGACCTTCTGGAATCTCTCTTGTTGAATTCTTCACACACCTCTTTGTCATTCTCTGTGCATCTGTTCTCCCCTTTTCTCAGTTTCATCACTTGTTCCTTCACTGCTGTTTTCCTCCTGATGTGGCTGTGCAGCAGTTTTGGTTGGGTCTTAGCTTTACTCGCGGTGTCATTTTCATACTGTCTCTCTGTTTCTCTCTTCACTCTGATGTACTCATTTCTGGCTCTCTGGTATCTCTCCCTGCTCTCTGATGTTCTGTTGTTCCTGTAGTTTCGCCATGTTCTTTTACTCAATTGCTTTGCTGCCGCACATTCTTGGTTGAACCACGGATTCTTCTGTTGCTTTTCATTTTTCACTTTTTGGACTGGGATAAACCTGTCTGCAGCTTCCTGACACTTCTGAGTGACATAATCCATCATATCCTGTACAGTCTTTTCTCTGAGTTCTGTTTCCCATGGTATTCCCATTAGGAAGTTCCTCATCTCGTCATATTTTCCTCTTCGGTAATTTAGTCTTCTTCCTTCCAATCCCATCCTTGGATAGGTTATTCCTACTTCAACCAGATACTCAAATATCAATGTGTGTGTGTGAGTGTGTGTGTGTGTGTGTGTGTGTGTGTGTGTGTGTGTGTGTGTGTGTGTGTGTGTGTGTGTGTGTGTGTGTGTGTGTGTGTGTGTGTGGGTGTGGGTGTATGTGTACTCACCTAATTGTGCTTGCGGGGGTTGAGCTCTGGCTCTTTGGTCCCGCCTCTCAACCGTCAATCAACTGGTGTACAGATTCCTGAGCCTATTGGGCTCTATCATATCTACATTTGAAACTGTGAATGGAGTCAGCCTCCACCACATCACTTCCTAATGCATTCCATTTGCTAACTACTCTGACACTGAAAAAGTTCTTTCTAACGTCTCTGTGGCTCATTTGGGTACTCAGCTTCCACCTGTGTCCCCTTGTTCGCGTCCCACCTTCCACGTCCCACGTCCGTCGTGTGTGTGTGTGTGTGTGTGTGTGTGTGTGTGTGTGTGTGTGTGTGTGTGTGTGTGTGTGTGTGTGTGTGTGTGTGTGTGTGTGTGTGTGTGTGAGTGTGTGTGTGTGTGTGTGTGTGTGTGTGTGTGTGTGTGTGTGTGTGTGTGTGTGTGTGTGTGTGTGTGTGTGTGTGTGTGTGTGTGTGTGTGTGGGTGTATGTGTGTGTGTGTGTGTGTGTGTGTGTGTGTGTGTGTGTGTGTGTGTGTGTGTGTGTGTGTGTGTGTGTGTGTGTGTGTGTGTGTGTGTGTGTGTGTGTGTGTGTGTGTGTGTGTGTGTGTGTGTGTGTGTGTGTGTGTGTGTGTGTGTGTGTGTGTGTGTGTGTGTGTGTGTGTGTGTGTGTGTGTGTGTGTGTGTACTTCCCTAGTTGTATTCCCCTAGTTGAACAGACGCAAATGTAAACCAAACCATGTGAGTGTATTTACTATTTCTGTGTGTACTTCTCTAGTTGTATTCGCCTAGTTGTGCCCCCACGTAAGCACAATTAGGGTTACACCCCTCGAACACCGAGGTGAGGACAACTAGGTGAGCTCACACACACACACACAAAAACATTCTTCCACTGCTAGATGAGGCCCAAAAACTGAAGCTCGACCCCACGTAAGCACAATTAGGGTTACATCACACAAACACAGACGCCCATCCCTGATAATCGCATTTAATTAGATGCCTATCACTGATAATCACATTTAAGTAGCGATTAAGTACTGATAAGCACACTTATCCACTGAGAGGCGGTACCCAAGAACTGAAGCTCGACCCCACGTAAGCACAATTAGGTTTACACCACAGAAACGAAGATGCCCATTACTGATAATCGCTATTAATTAGCGATTAAGTACTGATAAGCACACTTAATGTATGCACTAAGCATGTTCCTAGATATCATATCTGATAACAACACCCATTACATCAGATCTGGAGCGATAAAAATTGGGTCGCCCTATTTTAAAAAACTGGGTAGCCCTGCAACCCCAGACCCTGTCTGTTTGACCCTGTCAAATCGGGAACTACCCCTGTCAAATCGGGAACTACCCCTGTCAAATCGGGAACTATCCCTGTCAAATCGGGAACTACCCCTGTCAAATCGGGAACTACTACCGCAGGTATTTGTTCAGCTCTAAACACAGGCAGAAACATGTTGTCTCGCCCCGGAGGAGGAGAAACCGTGCTGTCTGTGAGCACCAGACCAACGCTGTGTGCCTACCAATGCTGTTTGCTGACCAACGCTGAGTCAACCAATGCTGTATGCTACCAATGCTGAGTGCTGATCAATGCTGTGTGCTGACTAAAGCTGTGTGCTGACTGAAGCTGTGTGCTGACTGGAGCTTTGTGCTAACTGAAGCTGTGTGCTGAGGAATCTGGGATATCTGCTAATTCTGTGTACAAAACGACGCTTTGATGCTGTGTACAAAACCTGATGTTTTGTGTACGAAACGATGCTCTGTGCTACACAATTCATGCTGATGATGCTGTGAACTGTCTGCTGTGTTGACAGTGCTGAAAACTCAGCAAACTACTGCTGCCAACTGCTGTGCAGCTGTGAGTAGGAACAACATCACATGTACACAAAGTTAGGCAAGAGGTCAGTTGCTGCTGTATTGTGCACTGTTGTGAACTTTACTATAAATTACTTGTGTGTTTTGCAAAATTGAAGTAATTACAGTGAATTCTTAACTAACATATACAGTGCAGTAAGTGTTTAGTATTCTGAGGAACATTAAAGTGATAAGTTTACATTTATACAGTAAAAATGGCAAATATACCACAGTTTCCTGCATTTGATCCTGAATGTGACCAGAGAAACCTGTCACAGAGGTGGACCAAATGGCTTAAAAGGTTTGAAAATTTGTTAATAGTTTCAGACATCAGAAAGAAAGAAAGAAAGAAAGAAAGAAAGAAAGCGTGCCTTTCTACTTCATTATGTAGGTGATCGAGTTTGTGACATCTTTGACACACTGAAAGACACTGGTGGTGCCAAAGATTATGACATTGCCAAAGCCAAATTAACTGCACATTTCAAACCTAGTCAAAACACTGCTATGGAAATTATGCATTTCAGGAGAGCCAAACAACTCTCTAATGAAACTGTAGATCAATACCACACACGCCTAGAGGGTTTAGCAGCCCATTGTGAGTTTGCTGATGTTGACAAAGAAATCAAACAGCAAATAATTGAAACATGCACATCGACTCATCTCCCTCGAAGAGCTCTAGAACTTGATGATGACAGTTCTCTTACCAAGATACTGGATATGGCTCGTCGAATGGAAGATGCTGCACGTGATGCTCGTGTCATGGAGTGCAGTGCCAACAACGGTTCTGCCACTGTTAATAATGATGAGGTACGTAAGGTTCAGGGAGGATACCGTGATCATAGAAGATATCATGGCAAATCCAACAACAATTTGAGCCAAAAACCACATCACAACTGGGGTCATGGAACAAGACTCAAGCAGTCATAACGACCCACATCAGAGGGTGTCAACAATAAATGTTACAATTGTGGAGGAGACTACCCACACCAAGATAATGTTTGTGCCGCTCAAGGTAAGAAGTGCTATGAGTGTGGAAAACTAGGTCATTTTAGTGCTATGTGTCTTTCCGCACTATAGAAACCACAGCCAGTGAATAAAAACATTGTACAAGGATCATGTCATAGGGATCGAGGAGGCAAACGCAGTATTGCACCTCATATCCAGAATGTTAATAATATACAAGACAACATGTCATTACAACCAGTCTCAGATGACTGAATGTGATTCACTGTCATCTGAGAGGACCCAACTCTGCAAACAACAGTGGATCGATGCATTGACTAAGAAAAAGTTTCCACGCATCCCACCCCTCAGGAGTTGACCAAGATGCATTCAAAACACTTGAACGCATCCAGACAGAATTAAGTGTTACGCAAAAACGCGACACTGTGCTGCGAAGTACTCGTATCGTCATTCCAGCAGTTCTCCAGCAGCGAGCTCTGAAGGTTGCACATCAAGGACACCAAGGTCTTGTTAGGACCAAACAGCTGCTACGAGAAAAGGTGTGGTTTCCTGGCATTGATGGTCAAGCAAAGGACATGCATGATGCCTGTGTCCCTTGCCAAGCTGAAGTGGATACCTCAAGACCAACACCTCTACAACCTTCACCACTACCTGCTGCACCATGGACGGAAGTATCGATGGACTTCTGCGGACCGCTACCAACTGGAGAGTACTTGATGGTAGTCATTGATGATCACTCACGTTGTCCAGAAGTAGAAATCATCACTTCCACATCTGCAAAGGCTGTCATCCCGAAACTCGACAAGATCTTTTCAAATTTTGGCATTCCTGAAGTTGTCAAGATGGACAATGGACCGCCATTTAATGGACAAGACTTCGTCAACTTTGCTGAGCATATTGGATTCAAACACTGCCGTGTGATGCCACTACATCCTTAAGCAAATGGAGAAGTTGAGAGATTCATGCAACCTCTCATGAAAGTGGTATGCTGGGCTCATGCCGAAGGACGATCCTTAAAACAAGCTATGTATGCTTTCCTCAGGAACTACCGTGCAACACCAAATGGAGCACTGGGCAAGTCGCCTGGTGAACTCTTATTTGGACGTCCTATGAAGATCACACTATCTGTCATGCCAGCTAAAGTAACGAATAAACGTCTCGCTCAGAAGGATGCACTAGCCAAGGGCAAAATGAAAATTGCTCATGATCAACGTGCAAAGGAACAATTCATAAAGGTTGGAGACATTGTTCTAGTTAAAAAGAAAAAAGAGGGAAAGCTAGATATGCCGTATGATACAAAACCATATAAAGTGATTAGTGTAAAAGGAACTATGGTAACAGCGAGTAATAGAGATCATAGTATAACACGTAATATGGCCTATTTCAAAGTGATTCCAACTAGTGTAGAAAATGAAGTGCAAAGTCGTATAAACGATAAAGAAAAAATGACTAATAACTCAAGAAACAATTCATCAAGGGATATTCTTGTGTTTAAGGATTCTCGTCCTAAACGTCATGTTAAACGCCCTACGCTATTTGATGATTAATTGTATTCCTATGTAATGCAAAGTATTTACTTATTATGCTAAATTAAATTTAATATTGCTTGAATATTGCAGATCTCTCATTCAATATTTTATAACTTTGTAGTACAATTTCTTTCATTTTTGTTTAACATTGAATATGTATTTTAAACATTGTGGAATCCTGTGTGATAAAGATTAGATTTAAATTCTTTGTGTGCTTAAGTAAAGTTAAATGTATGCAACATCTTTTGATATGTTAATAACTTACTTTGTGTCAATAACTTTGCTTTGTGCTATAAGCATGGTAGACATCCTGTATTCATTCTTTTTAAAGAAAAGGAGGGATGTCATGTTTATAGCAAACGGCACCATCCGTTTGTATGTGCTGCGTTTCATACACGAGCGGTAAGTAAACAATAGAGAGCGTACAGGACGCCCGCTAAGCTTGGACGCTGCTAGTCATGTATCATTATAAGTATCAGTAACCAAGCAATGGCTTTATATCAACCCTACGACCAAGACTTCCCCAGCAACACACAACACCACAAGCCCCTCCGGCTCTGATCTTCTAGTACTGTCCTTGATCATGAGCACGCCACCTCTTGATGTTCTTAGTCACTTCCACATCCTCGCGGTTGAATGACCGTCACTGGCATTTCCTTCCATCCTCCCCAGACCCTGTCTATTCATCCGAGCCCGCTACCGCGATCCCTTCCACCCTCCGGAGACTGTTTGTCCGTGCCTGCTGCCGCGACCCCTTCCATCCTCCCCAGACCCTGTCTATTCGTCTGTGCTCGCTACCGCGATATCTTCCATCCTCCCCAGATCCTGTCTGTTCATCCGTGCCCCTCCTACCGTGACCCCTTCCATTCTCCCCCAGACCCCTGTCTGTTCGTCCATACCCCCTACTGCGACCCCGGTTTGGTGCCTTCTATTGATAATTACTTACTTACTTACTTGTCTGTGCCCCCTACTGTGACCCTTTCCATCCTCCCGAGACCCTGTCTGTTCGTCCGGTCCCCCTACTGCGACCCCTTCCATCCTTCCTTCTCTGCTGACTTCACATCTGCCTCCCCAACCCTGATTTTACTGATCCATTTCATGATCTCCCCCTTGTGTTCTGTCTTTATACTTCATCCATAATTTTTGTTGTAACTGTTGTTGTTCTTCACAATGTCTCTCTTTTAGTGGAATACAAGTGGTTTTTATGCCAATTTTAATGACTTGCTTCTTGTGATCTCTCAGTTTTAACCACTTTGTGTATGCCTCCAGAAGCTGGTGCCTAGTGCTCGTCCTGGTAATTTCCGAGGGTATTCCTCGCTACCGTCCTCTCTAGCTCCATTTCCTGAAAAAGGATTCCTTTTTCGGATTTCTACCCAGTTATTCATTTCACAGTCTGCAGCCATTGACAAGATCGTCGGTCTGGCATTATGGGTAACAAACTGTGTTCTCTTAAGGGTAACCTCTCCCCATGGCCTTCCTCGCGCCACTCTAAAAGATAGTGTCAAACAACTCTGGCTAAGCTTAGTATTGACCACGTTTACTGAATTCTTGAACACCAAATAGAGCAACGCCCTGTTCCTTATTGTCTGAGCTGTATTCTTTTACTTACAGCTGTGCACCTTCTCGTAGAATGTCCCTGCCAGGATGATCATAAGTCTTTACTTTCCTAATATCTCTCCAGATCACTTGCCCCTCGATACGCTCTTATGTGAGTTCAATAATTTTGATGTTGGTTGCCTTATGTACTTTTGTTTTCGGATTGGTTTCCTAATTAATATTTAGCGCCTTTTAAAGATCCATTGACACGGGTGGTGCTACATAGTCTTCCGGCCTGGTGCCTTTTTTTGATAATGACTTATTTATCTCGGGACATGAATAAAATAATTTTTTGCTGGGTCACCTTTTTTTGTGTAAAGGACTTCCCTCATTGATTTAGCTACTTCTCAGAGAATATACTTTTATATTTAGTTGAAAAGATTGTGTGCAGTCAGTTTATGTGTGTACATGCTAGTGCTCACAACTATAGTGAGTGTCGCCACGGTTTAATATCTTCAGTGGAGGTTGTGAGTGAGGCAAATTTGTGACTATAGCAGTCAAGTTACTGTAAATGCTTTGTTGAAGGAATAACTTTATATGTGATTACTAGCTGTACCCGGCCACGCCTTGCTGTGGCATGCGTTGCTGAGCCACAGCAACCTTCCCCTGTCACTTAGTCCTCCCCACCATTCCCCCCTCCCCTATCTCCTCGTTCTCAAAACCATTCCTCACTTTCCCGTTCCCTCGTCCTCCCCATCATTCCTTCCCTCCTTCATCCCTTTGTCCTCCCCTGCATCCCCCACTCCACCATCCCCTCGTCCTCCTAACCATTCCCCACTCCACCGTTCCCTCATTCTCCCCATCATTCCCCACTCTCCCGTACCGGGGGAGTGGGAATTGGGAAAATTGGGAACTTCAAATGATCTAATGTTCCCATCACTGAAATATAAGAAAAACAGTTAAAAAAACGAAATGAACAAAATGAAAGAATAAAAAAAATAAACACTACTCACAAAATGAACGGTATGGTAAACAACACAGCTCAATTCCAATGCAATGTCACACAAAATAATTAAATCAAAATGAAAATTAATCGAAATCTATGAAAATTCAATTTATCAATGAAATTGGAAACATTGAAATGGAATCGTAACATATTTAGTATAGTGTGTGTTGCTATTATGCACAACAGATGGTGCTATTTAAAAAAAAGGATGTTTTTTACCTGTCACAGGTGTGGCATCTATATAGTAGGTATATCAAAACACGCATGCATTCGAATGGAACATTGTGTCCAAATTTCAAAGCAATCGGTGAAGAAAGTTCAGAGATTTACAGCGTGTATTGCTCTTATTTCCAACAGATGGGATTGTTTAAAAAAAAGGCATGTTTTTTCCCTGTCATAGGCGCGGCATGTATATGGTAGGTATATAAAAACACGCGCCTATTCGAATGCAACGTTGTGTCAAAATTTCAAAGCAATCGGTAAAGAGGTTTCGAAGATTTCCCTCACATGAAAAACACATGAAAACCACAGTTTTTCAACAAAGCATGTTTTTCCCCAGCACAGACCTGTCATCTATATAGTATGTATATAAAACCTCGCTCGGATGCAAAAATGAACGTTGTGTCAAAATTTCAAAGCAATCGGTGAAGAACTTTCGGCGATTAGCGATTTTGAACAAACGAACATTTACATTTTTATTTATATAGATTTATTCATTATCCAATACCGGCACTGTGTATTAAACTTGTATAATGAAGAGTGTTCACACACGTCCTGGCCTGAGGCCAGACTATTTTGGTTATCTTGAGATGATTTCGAGGCTTAGCGTCCCTGCGGCCCGGTCCTCGACCAGGCCTCCTTTTTGTTACACACACCCCTAGGAAGCAGCCCGTAGTGGCTGTCTAACTGCCGGGTACCTATTTACTGGTAGGTAACAGGGGCATCAGGGTAAAAGACACTTTTTGTCCATTTGTCTCCGCCTCCACCGGGGATCGAACCCGGAACGTCAGGACTACGAATCCGAGGCACTGCCCACTCAGCTGGTAACTCAAGGTTTAAAGCACTTTGCCTCATATCTGAATGAAAGCTACTGAGTCATTAGTGGGCTAAAACTAATACGTGTCTGAAACATGTGTTACAGAAGGGTGCACATTATTCACATAACGCTGGCTTGAGTGTGTATGTTATGTTCTCTCTGGTAGAGAACTCCTACATACTCACCACGCCTGCCACTGGCGCTCGTGGCCGTCCAGCTGAAGCAGACTACTTTACAACAAGGTAAAACGGGGCACATACTGATAAGTTTGAGAGCACAAGGTGTTTGACTATCTTCTGGGAGACAAGTGTGTGTCCTAACAGAGTTCATAGCATGCGCAATATACATTTTTAGAGATATCCTGAGAATTCATACATCCATGTGGTGGAGTCTATTGTAAATCTCGCATACTTGCCCCGCCAGAATTGCCTCATCTCATTTCTTTAACCCAAGTCAAATATATATCTTTGGGTACGCATGTAACTTGCCTGTTGTCCATTGACAAGGGTGTTGGAGGCGAGGATGGCCACCACCCACTCCAGGACCAGCCAGGCCGACGTCTTCATGTTGACGGTGATGACCCTGCACAACTGTCATCTGCTGATGACACCACCAGGACGCCACCACTGCTGCTAAGCTGCGAAGACCTCTCGGCAAATTCTCAGTCACTAACACTGGAAATTTTGTTAACTCCGTTGGCACTACAACATCCTGCTCCGGATGACAGCGCACAAGCAAGTGCTCATCATACGAGTTATGGCAGTTGTTCATACCAGGTTTCATGTCCTATCTACATATGCTTGTTTCGTGTATCTAACGCTCCATGTAACATGCTTATCCATCAGCCAATCTTCCCTTGTTTGTAGCGGCTGATTTGTCGGCACGTAGCGTATAAAAATAGATAAATTTTATATCAAGACAATCAAAATGTTCGATTATCACAAATATTGAGTGAGTGCGTGTCACAGCAGTACGGAGACCCCGTACCTCCTCGAGCATCATCGTTTCAATATGAAGATCTCTAAATTTAAATTCAAATTCAGATTTTCAAATTCAAATTCAAAATTCAAATTTTTCATTCAGGTTAAAGTACATACATAGATGAAGAGTTACAAACATAATGTTGGATGTATAGATAGAGCTAGTACGGTACATACAATACCTAAAGCCACTAATAAGCACAGCGTTTCGGGCAAGGTGTGGGAGAAAAAAAAAAGAGACTTAGACTAAAACTTAATAGTAATTGAGATTAAAGTAAAAATTGTGTTAAAAAAAGGAATAATAAAATAATATCTCCTGGGATATTTATTTATTTATTTATTTATTTATTTATACAAGAAATAAATAAAAAATACATTGGGTTTACGAGAGTACATAGAATTGATGTTTTACGTTCTTGCAAAGCCATAAACACGCATAGCGTTTCGGGCAGAGAACATCATCGCTGAATTTACACGAGGGTCACTAACACTTTAGTGCCTCGAAGAGGACAGGAAGCCGGCGGCTTGTCGAAGGTCCCCCATTTTACCTGAAGATTTTTTCTAGCTGGATTTTAAAGTTCAGCAGAGTTTTGGCATTTAAGGCTTCGGCGGGTAAGTGGTTCCATGGGTTAATAACCCTCTGGGTGAAAAAGTATCTCCTATTTTCAGTCCTACATTGTGGCTTGTTTAGCGTGAAACTGTTGCTCCATGTTTGTGTTACATCTGACCTTTTGAAGAAATTGTCTTGATCAACATCCTCTAAATTATTCAATATTTTAAAAGTTTCAATGAGATCCGCCCTGCCACGCCTGGTTTGCAGTGTTGTTAGCCCTGTGGCCCTCAACCGTTCATGGTACAAGAGTTGATTCAGTTGCCCGGTGTTGAACTTTCTCGAGAGTATGTCCTTCAGAAGATGAGAGCTCCATGCTTGGATACAATAATCCAAGTGTTAATTGTCTAGATGATATAGACTATGGTGACTATATGCACCAGAGATTTATGCAACTGAATCACTACCTTTTTTTCTTAAAGTCAAAGGTACTCTTCATTATTCCTAGGGTTTGGTTAGCTTCTTTATTTCTGCGCCTACCTGCTATGCAACTGTCTGTGAAAGGTGGATTTTCAGTGAACAGACTGGGGGGTCATGACCTAGCTGACAACGGCCAACCCCCTGTTGTCAGGTGGGACACTACGTTGGCTTCAACATATGGTCACACCACTAGCATCCTCCACCAAGCTCCACACTTGATTTTTCAGATTTATGCTGTTACAATTTTTCAAGATCCTTAGCTAGGCTAGGTCGGGTGTCACAACCCTTCAGATGAACTCTTTCTTAATCGGGACTCTCTGAAGGCGAATTCTACGCAGCTTTTGTTAGACCTATACTGAAATGCGGCTCTGGATTGTGATCTACAACTTGTGAAGCAGAAAACCTTAAATTGAAGAAGTGCAAAGGTTTGCGACTAGATTAGTCCCTGAGCTAAGAGGGTTAAGCTACGAGGATAGGTTGAAGGAATACGACCTCCCAACTCTGGAGGACAAGAAATATAATAGAAATGATCACAACATACAAGATACAAAGGGAAATAGAGAAAGTGAACAAGGATAGCCTCTTTAAAATGAAAGGTTAGACAAGAGGACACAAATGGACTTGGAAACTAAAATGAATCAAAGAAATGCAAGGAAATACTCGTACCTATACGGGTGGTCAAGAATTCGAGTGTGAGAATAATAAATATATAATGCAGCGGGTACATCAAGGATAGTAGGCGGGGGGGGGGGGGCGATAAAGAACTTGACCTACCTTCCCCGTAGACAGTTATTAGGTAAGTTCAAGGTATGATGAAATAATAGATGAACGTAAACTGTGCGAATATTTATTAGTGACAATAATTGTATATTCTATACTGCAAAGCAAATCACAAGTAATATCTATAAATCGTTTCTTCAGTCATACATCAACATGGATCCTCAGCCAGTTGAAATTCTGAAGCCTCGCCTTCACAGCTCTCACAAAATCAACTTAATTCGTATACAGCATAAATCAACACCTTATTTTATCCTAGCAGCTTTGATTACACTTATATATACATACTAGCAATACCCGGCCACGCGTTGCTGTGGCTCAGCAACGCATGTGCGTTGCTGAGCCACAGCAACCTTCCCTGTCCCCCAATCCTCCCCACCATTCCCCCCTCACCCGTCTCCACGGTCTCCAAACCATTCCCAACTCCACCGTCCCCTCGTCCTCCCAATTATTTCCCACTCCACCATCCCCTCTTTCTACCCACCATGCCCCACTCCCCTGTCCCTTTGTCCTCCCCACCATTCTCCATTCCCCCATCCTCTCGTCCCCACCATCCCAAACTCTCCCGTCCCCTCGTCCTTCCCCACTCCCTTGTCCCCTCGTCCTCCCCACCATCTCTCACTTCTGTCCCCTCGTCATACTCACCATTCCCCACTCCCTCGTCCGATGCCTTCCCAAATGGTCTGATGTTCCCATCAGAAAATTGGGAACATCAAGTGATCTGATGTTCCCATCACTGAAATATAAGAAAAACAGTTAAAAAATTAAATGAAAATATGAAAAAAAAACTATACTCACGAAATGAACAGCATGGAAAACAGCACAGCTCAATTCACACAAAATAAATACATCAAAATGAAAATAAATACAAATCTATAAAAATTCAATTTATCAATGCAATCAGAAACATTGAAATGGAATTGTAACATGCTTAGTATAGCGTGTGTGTGTGTGTCGCTCTTACATGCAACAAATGGCGCTGTTTTTCAAGAAAAGCTTAGTTTTACCTGTCACAGGTGTGGCATCTATACTTATACTTACGAAATGAACGGTATGGTAAACAACATAGCTCAATTCCAACACAATGTCACACAAAATAATTAAATAAAAAATTAAATAAATAAAAATCTATGAAATTAAATTTATCAATGTAATTGGAAACATTGAAATGGAATTCGTAACATATTTAGTATTGCATGTATGTTGCTATTACATGCAACAGATAGCGCTGTTAAAAAAAAAATGTTTTTATCTGTCACAGGTGTGGCATCTATATAGTAGGTATAGAAAAACATGTGCATATTCGAATGGAACGTTGTGTCAGAATTTCAAAGCAATCGGTGAAGAACTTTTGGAGATTACAGCATGTGCGGCTCTTACGTCCAACAGATGGTGCTGTTTTTCAAAAAGGCATGTTTTTTCCTGTCATAGGTAAGGCATGTATGTAGTATGTACATAAAAATACGCACCTATTCAAATGCAACGTTGTGTCAAAATTTCAAAGCAATCGGTAAAGTGGTTTCGAAGATTTCCCTCACATGAAAAAACACAATTTTTCAGAAAGCATGATTTTTTCCCTCACAGATGTGACATCTATATAGTATATATATAAAAACCCGTTCGGATACGACTGGAACGTTGTGTGAAAATTTCAAAGCAATCGGTGAAGAACTTTCGGAGATTAGCGATTTTGAACAAACGAACATTTACATTCTTATTTATATAGATTGCACATATTAACAAAAATAAAAACATGAATATCATACAAAAGGGAAATGAATATCAATATGGCATAATGTTAAATTTAAATTCCGTGCGTTTTGAATATTTCTACACTATGGAATATTCCTCATCCATTCATAGCCTCGATCAACAGCTTCGGTTCCTTATCAATGCTAGAAATGTTCACCAAAATACAGATGGGGCTATATTCACCCTCACAGTTCCAGATGATCACCTTCAGTGTTCATGCCAGATGTATAATGACGGTAGCCCCACCACTGATCTACGGTGATGGTTGACCCACCACTGATCTATGGTGACGGTAGCCCCACCACTGATCTATGGTGATAGGAGCCCCACCACTGATCTATTGTGACAGGATCCCCACCACTGATCTATAGTGGCTATAGCCCCACTACTAATCTATGATGACTATAGGCCCACTACTGATCTATGATGACTATAGCCCCACTACTGATCTGTGGTTACTATAGCCCCACTACTGATCTATGGTGACGAGATATATATATATATATATATATATATATATATATATATATATATATATATATATATATATGTATATATATATATATATATATATATATATATATATATATATATATATATATATATATATATATATATATACTGTATATATATATATTTGTATTGTATCCCCCTCCTGTATTGGAGGGGATCCTAACATTCCCTCTAATGCGTTATGCGTGGTTTCCTCCGAGGCTATGGGTCCCCCTTCTTCCAGCTAGAGGTGGTACTCCCTTCCATATTTAAAAAAAAAATATATATATATGTATATATATATATATATATATATATATATATATATATATATATATATATATATATTTATATATATATATATATATATATATATATATGTATATATATATATATATATATATATATATATATATATATATATATATATATATATATATATATATATATATATATATATATATGTATTGGGGAATACAAACCTGGATATGCGTATGGAAATGTCAAGACACACAAGCCTGGAAACCCACTTCGGCCAATCATCAGCCAAATACCCATACCCACGTACAGACTGGCAAAACGACTCAACGGCTTGCTGACTCCTTATGTCCCTTGCGCCTTCAGCCTGAAGTCTCCAAAGGAATTTGTTGACTTACTGTGGGAACACAGGCCGCAGGGATAAGAGCCTCGTTGGACGTAGAATCACTGTTTACCAACGTACCTGTGGATGAAACAATCGGGATGATAGCAGACAGAGTGTATCGTGATCTGGCCAGTACTCCTCTTGACATACCAAAAAACATTCTAAGGAAACTTCTCCAAGCTTGTACTAAAGAGGCACCCTTCTTGAGCCCGGATGGGCACATGTATAAGCAAGTAGATGGGGTTGCCATGGGTTCTCCCCTAGGTGTCCTGTTTGTGAACTTCTACATGGGTACCATCGAACAGAAGGTCTTAGTCGACATGAACTAGAAACCGGCCATATACTGCAAGTATGTTGACGACATTTTTACACAGGTACCTGATGTCAGGCATCTGCAGGAGCTAAAAGAGGCATTTGAGCGGAATTATGTGTTGCGTTTCACTTACGAGATGGAGAAGGATGGGAAGCTGC
Source organism: Procambarus clarkii (assembly GCF_040958095.1). Classification (NCBI taxonomy): domain Eukaryota; kingdom Metazoa; phylum Arthropoda; class Malacostraca; order Decapoda; family Cambaridae; genus Procambarus; species Procambarus clarkii. The sequence goes on from NC_091162.1 coordinate 21,675,458, forward strand.
CCTCTCTAGATGTAACAGTCATGGAAAGGAGCGGAAGTTTTCACACTGCAGTCTACACTAAGGAAACAAACATAGGAATGTGCCTGAATGCCAACAGTGACTGCCCAGACAGGTACAAGAAGTGTGTTGTTAACGCTTATGTCGACCGTGCTCTCAGCCACAGCTCAGGATGTAAGCAAGTCGATGAAGAACTCTGTAGGGTAAGGCAGGTCCTAGTCAACAACGGCTTCTCCAATGGTTTCGTGGAAGACATCATAAAAAGGAAGGTGAAATGCCATGCAACCTTCTGAATCGACAACTAACACAACACCTTTACCCCCTATTAGACTATTTTACAGGAACTTCTTTTCCACAACTCATAAAACGGAGGAAAGGGTCCTGAAAGATATTGTTAATAGGAACGTTATCCCTACAGACAAAAATCAGAAGATACAATTGACGATTTATTATAAAACCAAAAAAACGGCCAACCTACTCATGAGAAACTCTCCAGACACAAAGCAGAATGTATTAAAAGAGACCAACGTCATCTATGCCTTCAAATGCCCACTTGAGGACTGTAAGCCTCAAAGAACTCAGTATATAGGCAAGACAACAACATCTCTTTCCAGGCGATTAACGATGCATAAGCAACAGGGCTCCATTAAGGAACATATAATCTCTTCCCACAACCAGACCATCACCAGAGAAATCTTAACAAACAACACAGAAATCATCGATAGATACAGCGATAGCAGGCGGCTTGGCATCTGCGAGGCACTACACATCAAGAAGTCAACACCAGCAATCAACAGCCAATTAATGCACAACTATATTCTACCCACTTCAAGATTCCGCACAAATATAGAAGCATCGATAAATATGGTCTAATAGGCCCGTTGCAGTTACTTCCATTCTTCCCTTTCATTTACCCAATTTATACCCATTGTTTCGTGTTCTGTGTTGTGTTGAAAGTTTTGTTCACCTCATCCAAAACTGTTGTAACATATCACCTCACCCAAATGCAGGTATATAAGATGAAAGCTGTTTAAATTATAGCATAGTAAAACTCTGTTTAGTGTTTGCAGGTTATAGTTGTGTGTGTGTAAACTAAAGTCTTTGAAAATGTAAAAAGTTATTACGAAACTCGTTCAAGTGCCGCGTCAGACTAGAAATAAAAATGAATTTTGGAGAATTGATTTTTTAATTACCATCGACAGCGAAAAGAAACAAGAAATATTGAGAAAATTCGTGTTAGAGTTATTAATCTTACTTGTAAGGTCATATTTAATAATATATATATGTATATATATATATATATATATATATATATATATATATATATATATATATATATATATATATATATATATATATATATATATATATATATATATATATATATATATATATATATATATATGTCGTACCTAGTAGCCAGAACGCACTTCTCAGCCTACTATGCAAGGCCTGATTTGCCTAATAAGCCAAGTTTTCCTAAATTAATATATTTTCTCTAATTTTTTTCTTATGAAATGATAAAGCTACCCATTTCATTATGTATGAGGTTAATTTTATTTTATTGGAGTTAAAATTAACGTAGATATATGACCGAACCTAACCAACCCTACCTAACCTAACCTAACCTATCTTTATAGGTTAGGTTAGGTTAGGTAGCCGAATACGTTAGGTTAGGTTAGGTTAGGTAGGTTAGGTAGTCGAAAAAACATTAATTCATGAAAACTAGGCTTATTAGGCAAATCGGGCCTTGCATAGTAGGCTGAGAAGTGAGTTCTGGCTACTAGGTACGATATATATATATATATATATATATATATATATATATATATACATATATATATATATATATATATATATATATATATATATATATATATATATATATATATATTAGGGGTACCACCTATGGTGCAATTGCAGGGACCCACATCCTCGAAAAAGAAAACAAAGAGCATTCAGAGAAGATCTTGTGGATTCTCACTGAATACTTTATTCTTTTCCACTCCTACCACCCCTATTATTTTTTTTGTGTTTTGTTTTATTTTGTTTTATTTTATTGCAATGCTACAGTTTACAGAGAACACACGCACGCACACAAACCTCAGCACTGAAACAAGGATAATCAAGAAACTAACAACGTTATATGGAGGACCTATGGCAATTCCACGACCAAGAGATGGCTTCCTGAACCTTGCAGGAATCAACCTCACTGAGGACCAAGTCACTCTCCTAAATCTGGGTATAAACTGTCACGTTATGTCCAGACCGAGTGAGATGGCCCGGAAAGTGGAGTTGGAGATTCTGTTGGACGACATATTCGACCTCGAAGCACAAAAGAAGGTCACCACCAAAGATACCTAACCTAACCTAACCTATCTTTATAGGTTAGGTTACGTTAGGTAGCCGAAAAAGTTAGGATAGGTTAGGTAGGTTAGGTAGTCTAAAAACAATTAATTCCTGAAAACTTGGCTTATTATGCAAATTGGGCCTTGCATAGTAGGCTGAGAAGCACGTTCTGGCTACTAGGTACTACATATATATATATATATATGACGTATGACGTCGACCAAGCTGACGAGGCGTTTGACATGCCATCTTCAATCTGGTGCCCCTAGGAATCACATGAGACAAGCCCATGACATTACTCTAACCAGAGAAATGTTGAACAAGAATACCTGCATAATAGACAAAACCCAAGATGCAAGAAGATTACAAATTCTTGAGGCAATTCATATAAGAATAGAGCGACCTACCATGAACACCCAAATCACGGAACTATTTACTCTACCCACCATGAGAGTAAGGACAAGACAAGAACATATCGATGCCAACACAGAAGACAATGTCCAACATAATAGGCCAATTACACTGGATTAATCTTTGTGTTTAGATAGGAGCTGCCTCGTATGGGTCAATAAGCCTTCTGCAGCCTCTATGTTTCACCTCACATTTATCCCTTATGTATCCCCCCATGTTTTCACCTTTATTGTATTATCACCTGACCCAGTGCGGGTATAAAATCAACTAGCATTGTAAGATCTGTTCACTTGAGGATGAACCATGGAGGTTCGAAACGTTGGGCAAATTATATAAATAAGTGTAATACACTCTATAGTAAATCACTTCTTTTCTTCACCTCAAAAGTACGAAAATGAGTTTTGGAGAACTCCTATTTCAATTAAGCCCTGATGCTAAGAAAATAGTTAGAGGGATAGAAGCCCTAAACCAGAAAATAATAAACACAGAATATGCGGTCATATTCAATGAAACATGTTTGAAAGATAGCTGGTACACACTGTGCTATACAATAATTGCGATTTAATAAGGAAATAACCCTGTTTATCAAATATTCTTTCCTCCAGTGACTTGATAAGAGGAATTAGCTGCCCATTCCTCACTCAATTCCTTTTTTGTGGTGTTTGGTGCTACAAGTTCCATTGTTCACTAGTAATGTTATGTTAAGTGATTCCAAGTACATTCTGGTGCAGTGTATTAAGTATAAATAACATTGTTTTTTTCAGCAGTTGAAGTGCATTATAGACAAATTTTATGTTTTCCCTAGACCTTAATCTGAAGTTTCCTTTAGCATTTTATATTAAATGTTACAGTATCTGTGTTTATAGTACTGTACTCTATAACTTTATTATAAGCTAATTACAGCAGTTGCTATAACATTGCAGAATATTCTTGTATTCTTTCCACAGTGATTTTTTTATTATTATTATTATTATTTACACATTTACAGAAAGTTAATTTGTTTTAAATTCTTGATGCCTTATTGCTACATGTTCTGCATTACATGTTAATTCTTTTGTGTATATTTTTCTACATTTTATCCATTATTAAGTATCATATTGTACTACATGTTGAGTGTTGTATACTTGTGTAATTATTTTCATGAAATTTACATCTCTCAGTTTTATGATAAAATTTACTATGCTTTACCTGATCCAATTAATTTACATAACTCCAGTTTCAAGTCATGTGCATACCAGATTGCATATTTAATTTATAATTTTGCTGATTCATATATTTTGTGTGAGGTGTGTTGTATACTTGTTTAATTATTTTCATGAAATTTACATTTCTCAGTTTTATGATAAAATTTACTATGCTTTACCTGATCCAATTAATTTACATAACTCCAGTTTCAAGTCATGTGCATACCAGATTGCATATTTAATTTATAATTTTGCTGATTCATATATTTGTGTGTGTGTGTGAGGGGTGGAGGCCAGCACAACCACAGGCCTCCCCCACCACCGATGGAGACTCAGTCACCAGAAGAACTGGCTACTTCCCACGGCAATATTAACATGGACTCAGAAAGCAGCCAGTCAGTCGAGGAGGGTGAGTATCAAGACGTTGTAACAAGGCAACAGAAGAAACGGATAAGACAGGATGCAAGGCGTAGTGTGGACAGTAATGGTACACTTAACGGAAACGACAAGAGAATGAAGAACGACGCCGAGACTGATGTCGACAAACGGACGGAACGATGTCAGGAAGGTGAGGGTCAGCGGAGATGGAGGCTTCTCTTCCCTGCCTCATGCACGCTGGCCTATCATCAGAAGCTGCTGTGGACAGTCAGACTTGGAAGAGAACACCGCAAGTTCGAGCCCCTGCTGAAGGAAGGTGTAAACAGACCATACTTAACGGTAGGTTCTATGGAGGCAGTGGAGTATCTTAGCCAGCAAGGATATGATGGAATTGTTATGGAAATACCGGAGGGGAACGAGAAGCTGACGAAGGTAATTATCTATAAATACCCTCAGATTCTGGACCCCGAATTCATCCTCGACGACCAACGATTTGTGTGGGCCAAGCGTCACCTTATTAAAGGTGAAGCTAGGAGTCAGGTGGTGGCTCTAGTGAGAGGTGAAGTACCTGAGAAAGTGTTCATCACCGGGGCTGGCTACAGGCATGTAGCAAAGTATGTGGAAGAGCCCATAATATGCCTGAAATGCTGCAGATGGGGGCATAAATCCTGGAGCTGTCAAAATGATCCACGATGTCGTTTCTGCGGAAAGTCTCACCTCTCTACTGTGTGTAGAAACAGACTTAATCTGGGTGAGAAAATAGTTCCCAGATGCTGCAACTGTGGAGGTGTTCACAATGCCAGCTCGGCTGTGTGTAGCAAGAGGCCGAGTATGGGTGTTATCCGGCCGGTGAATGTTACAGAGCAGGCTAGAGCTCTTACCCAGACACCGGGAGCACAGCAAAACAGTCTGCCCCAAACAGCACCAGTGAACCGGACGAATGCGTGGGTAAAGGAGTCACCTTTACTTCGTCAGGCTCAAGCAACAAGCAGCCACGCCACCACTCAGGACTCCGGCAGTGACAGTGTAACGGTGAGTAAAGTGGCTACTGTGGCTCAGAAAGAGGGTCATAATAATATGGTCAAGGAGGTGTGGGATAAACTAAGAAAAGTTGGTGAGTTCCTCCGAAATCTTGGGCAGAGAATCGAGTCCATCGAGGCGAAATTCAACGTTCATGAGGTCAAGGAAATTCACAAAATTGTGAAGGAAAATCAGGATATAGTGGTTGAGGGCAACAATGAAATATTGAGTGATGAAATGAAGGAAAGTGAAGTGTGTGTGAATGATGGTAGTCGTAGTGAAAGGAAGAACCCTATAATTACACATAAAATGAAGGAATCATTTGGGCCAATAATGGACGTCACAGGGCTGAAAAAATCTCTTGAGAATCGCAATGTCGCTTTTACTGGTGAACTTGGGAGGAGGTGGGAGATGTTATACAAGGTATGGCTATCATTTAGTGAATTTATTGGGGATGACTTAGGCAGTGAATTGATTAATAATGGATCACCCTAGGCTGAAAGTGTTGTCATGGAATGTTAATGGTTTAAGAAACAGGGTTACAGATGTTCATTGTTATGTGATGGGAAATGATATTGATGTTCTAGCTCTACAGGAGACAGGGGATAGGAATGAAGGCATATTGAAATTAAATGGTTATAAAGGGTTTAACCTCTTCGCCGCAAATAACATCAGAGGCACGTCGATTTATGTAAAGAACTCCATACCAGCAGAGTTAGTAGAACCGCCATCAAAAACGCAAGGTATAGAGAGTGTCTGTGTTAAATTATCATTAAGGGAAGGAGAATTTATTGTAGTTAATTTGTATGTATCCAGGAACTGCTTCGACGCTAACTATCTACCTGACTGCATTTATACTAATCCTTCACTGGTCATTGGGGACCTTAATGCTCGGCACACAAGCCTTGGGACAGTGGGTAGCATTAGTACTAATGGGGTCAAGTGGTTACAGTTTCTACAAGATCATCCAGATACCTGTCTATTGGGAAACAATGAACCAACTCACATCAGGGAGGACGGCTTGACTATGCCTGCATTTTAAACTCTCAGGGGATTATGGGGGAGGCTCGGGTTGTTCGGGAACTACTTAGTGACCACTTTGCCTTGAACGTTGAATTACCACTGGGGAAAAAACAAGTCCACTTTCAAAGGAAAAGGCTAAATATTAATAAAGATATTAACAATTATTTTATTCAAAATATGGGAGATTGGTATCAACAATACACGCCGCTCTGCGTTGATAGTTTTTACGAGGATATGGTCGAGATCATAGAGAAATTAGTACAGGGGGAAAATAACGGGGGCAGGGGAAGCAAGACGCACGGACCTAAGAAATTTAAATATTCCAATGATCAGCAAGTCAAGGGGTGGGAGAGAATGCTACGGAGTGCACATAAAGAATGGTTAAAAAATGGAATGAGGGATGAAGAGAAAAATACAATGTTGGAAGTGGCTAGGGAATGCAGTCAGGTGAGGAAGGAGGCGCGGGACAGATACTGGCAAGACTTTGCTCAGTCCATTGGTAATACTAAGAACCTTAAAGACATATGGAGAGCAGTAAATAAAGTCAGGGGTTGTAAGACCAAATTCATTGCTCACTCAGATCCAGGGAAGGTTGCTAATGAGTTAGTAGATAAATGGGCTAGTGCTGCTGGTATGGAGTCCTTATCTGCAGACACGAGAGTCACCATTGAGTCATGGGAAAATATTAGAAATGGAGTAACGTTATGTGCCTTAAATACAAGATCTATAGCGTGCACTGAGATAACTCACGATGAGCTACTGGATGCTATAAAAAGTGGCAGCTCTACTGCTCCCGGGAAAGATGGAGTAACGTATGACATTCTTAATTATTTAGCCGGTATGAAACCTAGTCCCTTACTTGATTTGTTTAATATGAATTATAGAGAGGGAAAGTTACCAAGAAAATGGAAAGAGGCTGTCATCATTCCTATCCCTAAGTCAAACGGAGGCTACAGACCTGTCTCCTTAATATCCTGCTTTTGTAAAATGATGGAAAGGATTTTGTTAAATAGGCTACTCTACCTTGTAGGTGATAACATGTCCAGTAATCTCTTTGGTTAAAGGCAAAAGTACTGCGGATTGTCTCTTAAAGTGTTTGTCTAATATGGATGACAATTGTAGAGTTTTTGTTGATCTACAAGGAGCATTTGATAAAGCCAATGGGGAAGTAATCTTATACGAATTAGCCAATCTGGGAATAACAGGGAGATTGTTACACTGGATAAGGGATTATCTACAAGGCAGAAAAGGTCAGGTGTATTATCAGGGATACATGTCTGAGGAACGGAGGTTTCAGTTAGGTACCCCACAAGGGGGAGTATTAAGTCCCACCTTATTCAATGTATTAATGAACAGATTAGCATCAGAGATGTATCCTCCAGGGGTCACGACGATCATATATGCTAATGACATTCTTATACAAGGCACTTCCGGGAACAAAATTCAAACTGCTCTTAACATACTTGGTACAACCTGTCACAAGTTAGGCTTAGTTATAAATGCAGATAAAACCAAATATGAGTATAGGAAACGAAGAAATATAACACTTACTCTAAATGGTGTGGAACTGAGCCGTGTACAGAAGTACAAGTATCTGGGCATGTATGTTGGATACACATGTGAGAGTAAAAATGCTGAAATAAATCATATCAGCACCTTATGTAAAGCCCGTCTGCATCCTCTAAAAGCACTGGCTTTTTCTGGTAAAGGTGTTGGGGTACCTATCTTGCGGATGTTATACATAAGTACTGTTCGGTCCCTGATAGACTACGCAGCACCCGTTTTGTCTTACACAGGCCAAGGCAGAATTAAAAAAATAGAGCTGATACAGAACGAGGCTATGAGGATTATTCTTGGATGTCAAAGAAATGCAATGATTGAAATAATGAGAATGGAATTAAATTTACAGAGTGTGTGTGATAGAGTCCGTGACATTAACACTAGAGTAGCTATTCGTTTCATGCGGAGAAAAGGAGGGGATAAGCTGTTTGAGAGCGTTCAGACCTGTTTGAGTGACGTACACACTTCCAGGAAACTGAGGGAGACACGCTACACGAGGGGATTAGCTCATGACCTCAGGGAATACGATGTACTTGACTGCTGTAAACCCTCTCGACAGTGTAATATGTCTGCTCCCTGGAAAGTACAGAAAATAGACGTCGAAATTGTACCCCTCAAGGTGAAAAAGATTCATCATGAACCGGGACAATTACGGTGTTTGTATGGAAGCATGATATCTCGGTTACCAAGAGGCAACAGTTTACATGTATATTGCGACGGGTCGGTGGCGGAGGATGGCAGGGCAGGGTGTGGTGTCCTAATAAGGGAATATACGGAGTTTGGGACTGTGGACAGGATAATTGAACTCCGGCTTAGTAATTATATATCATCCACACAAGCTGAACTGCAGGCCATTCGGGCGTGTTTGGAGGAAGTACGTCATGACGACAAAAATGTTTTTGTATTTGTCGATAGCCGAGGAGCACTGGAGTCCTTAAACAGTCGAAACCCAGTCTTCATGTCTATAGTTGAGGATTGTAAGAGAAGAATAACTAAGATACAGCTGAAAGGTCATAGTGTGAAATTCATGTGGATTCCGTCTCATGTTGGAATAGTGCTCAACGAGGTGGCGGATGACTTGGCCAAACGTGCCACATCAAAACCAAAAGTTGACATTGAATGTGAATTCACAATGAGACAAATAAGAAGCAAAATCAGAAATATTCAGGCACAGGCAGGAGTGGAGAGGAGAGAGATAATGTATGAGAGTAGTCAAACCATGCAACACTACATGTATGTGAGTCAAAACACCCATTTCACTTATGGTAAAAAGAGTAATGCTTGGAGTGACTCTGTGTACATGCGGCTCAGGCTTGGGTACAAATATTACTGGGAATATGGGATAAGTGTTCATGATAATGACACGAAGTGTGGGGCTATGTGGTATGTTAAGGTCTCACACCCTTGCCCATTATGTTCTTGATTGTCCGTTGATTAATGTATATAGAAACACTGAGATAAGGACTGTTCCTGAGCAAATAGCCTGGATGTGTCACAAAGGAAAGGTTGATGATATTCTTGAGAGATATAAGAATTTTGCACCAAGACTGTAATATTTTGTTGAATTATCTGCATGTCTCTTGCAAATTGTCTATACAGTATAACTAGGTCATAAAAGTATTTGTGTGTACGTCTGATACCATACTACTTGTGAAGGAGGAAATGTACATGTTTATCTCTCAGAATGTTTGGTAACAGGTTTATTGTTTGTGATGTGTGTCTATGTATGTATTAACACGTTGTACTGAACGGGGTGAGAATAGCTTGAGCTACCTCATCCCTTTGTGTGTATTTTACCTCAATAAACTTATTTCAATTTCAATTTCAATTTCAATTGTTTGAAAGAAAACCTGCTGCCAGTATACACCAATATATATATATATATATATATATATATATATATATATATATATATATATATATATATATATATATATATATATATATATATATAACTGAAAACTCACACCCCAGAAGTGACTCGAACCCATACTCCCAGAAGCAACGCAACTGGTATGTACAAGACGCCTTAATCCACTTGACCATCACGACCGGACATAATGAGGTGATAGCCTAAGCTATTTGAACCACCCCACCGCCGGCACTCGGATAGTAATCTTGGGCATAGCATTTTACCAAATCACCTCATTCTTTGGGGCACACGTGAGGAACACAAATGCGAACAAGCCTGAATGGTCCCCAGGACAATATGCAACTGAAAACTCACACCCCAGAAGTGACTCGAACCCATACTCCCAGAAGCAACGCAACTGGTATGTACAAGACGCCTTAATCCACTTGACCATCACGACCGGACATAATGAGGTGATAGCCTAAGCTATTTGAACCACCCCACCGCCGGCACTCGGATAGTAATCTTGGGCATAGCATTTTACCAAATCACCTCATTCTTTGGGGCACACGTGAGGAACACAAATGCGAACAAGCCTGAATGGTCCCCAGGACAATATGCAACTGAAAACTCACACCCCAGAAGTGACTCGAACCCATACTCCCAGAAGCAACGCAACTGGTATGTACAAGACACCTTAATCCACTTGACCATCACGACCGGACATAATGAGGTGATAGCCTAAGCTATTTGAACCACCCCACCGCCGGCACTCGGATAGTAATCTTGGGCATAGCATTTTACCAAATCACCTCATTCTTTGGGGCACACGTGAGGAACACAAATGCGAACAAGCCTGAATGGTCCCCAGGACAATATGCAACTGAAAACTCACACCCCAGAAGTGACTCGAACCCATACTCCCAGAAGCAACGCAACTGGTATGTACAAGACGCCTTAATCCACTTGACCATCACGACCGGACATAATGAGGTGATAGCCTAAGCTATTTGAACCACCCCACCGCCGGCACTCGGATAGTAATCTTGGGCATAGCATTTTACCAAATCACCTCATTCTTTGGGGCACACGTGAGGAACACAAATGCGAACAAGCCTGTGTTCGCATTTATGTCTGGTCGTGATGGTCAAGTGGATTAAGGCGTCTTGTACATACCAGTTGCGTTGCTTCAGTTACTAGGATAGAAATCCTAGTAAACAACACAGAAATCATTGATAGATACAGCGATAGCAGGCGGCTTGACGTTTGCGAGGCACTACACATCAAGAAGTCAACACCAGCAATCAACAGCCAATTATTGCACAACTATATTCTACCCACCTCAAGACTCCGCTCCAATATAGAAGCATCAAGAAATATGGACCAATAGGCTTTCTACAAACACTTCTATTCAATACCCATTGTTTCTGTTCTGTCTTGTGTTGATACTTTTAATACCCTATTAATATCCCCTCTTGTTCTGTCTTGTGTTAATGCCACATCACCCCTCCCACCTCACTCAAATGTAGATATAAAATCAGAGATACGTAAGTTCTAATCAGTTGTGTATTTGTGAAGTCTTTGAAAATGTAATAAGTTTTACGAAACGCGCCCGTGTCGCGTCAGACTAGAAATAAAAATTAATTTTGGAGAAGTGATTTTTGATTTACCTCCAACAGTGAAGCGTAATGTACGAAAGATTGAGAAAATTCGTGTTAGAATTATTAATCTTACTTTTTCGGTCATATTTAATAATATATATATATATATATGTATATATATATATATATATATATATATATATATATATATGTCGTACCTAGTAGCCAGAACTCACTTTTTGGCCTACTATGCAAGGCCCGATTTGCCTAATAAGCCAAGTTTTCATGAATTAATATATTTTCTCCAATTTTTTTCTAATGAAATGATAAAGCTACCCATTTCATCATGTATGAGGTCAATTTTTTTTTATTGGAATTAAAATTAACGTAGATATATGACCGAACCTAACCAACCCTCCCTAACCTAACCTAACCTATCTTTATAGGTTAGGTTAGGTTAGGTAGCCGAAAAAGTTAGGTTAGGTTAGGTTAGGTAGGTTAGGTAGTCGAAAAACAATTAATTCATGAAAACTTGGCTTATTAGGCAAATTGGGCCTTGCATTGTAGGCTGAGAAGTGAGTTCTGGCTACTAGGTACGACATATATATATATATATATATATATGTATATATATATATATATATGTATATATATATATATATATGTATATATATATATATATATATATATATATATATATATATATATATATATATATATATATATATATATATATGTCGTACCTAGTAGCCAGAACTCACTTCTCAGCCTACTATTCAAGGCCCGATTTGCCTAATAAGCCAAGTTTTCCTGAATTAATATATTTACTATAACTTTTTTCTTATGAAATAATAAAGCAACCCTTTTCTCTAAGTATGAGGTCAATTTTTTTTTATTGGAGTTAAAATTAACGTAGATATATGACCGAACCTAACCAACCCTACCTAACCTAACCTAACCTATATTTATAGGTAAGGTTAGGTTAGGTAGCCAAAAAAAGCTAGGTTAGGTTAGGTTAGGTAGGTTAGGTAGACGAAAAAACATTAATTCATGAAAACTTGGCTTATTAGGCAAATCGGGCCTTGAATAGTCGGCTGAGAAGTGCGTTCTGGCTATTAGGTACGACATATATATATATATATATATATATATATATATATATATATATATATATATATATATATATATGTCGTACCTAATAGCCAGAACGCACTTCTCTGCCTACTATGCAAGGCCCGATTTGCCTGATAAGCCAAGTTTTCATGAATTAATTGTTTTTCGACTACCTAACCTACCTAACCAAACCTAACCTAACTTTTTCGGCTACCTAACCTAACCTAACCTAAAAAGATAGGTTAGGTTAGGTTAGGTAGGGTTGGTTAGGTTTGGTCATATATCTACGTTAATTTTAACTCCAATAAAAAAATATTGACCTCATACATAATGAAATGGGTAGCTTTATCATCTCATAAGAAAAAAAATTGAGAAAATATAATAATTCAGGAAAACTTGGCTTATTAGGCAAATCGGGCCTTGCATAGTAGGCCGAGAAGTGCGTTCTGGCTACTAGGTACGACATATATATATATATATATATATATATATATATATATATATATATATATATATATATATATGTCGTACCTAGTAGCCAGAACGCACTTCTGGGTACTATATATATATATATATATATATATATATATATATATATATATATATATATATATATATATATATATATATATATATATATATATATATATATATATATATATATATATATATATATATATATATGTCGTACCTAGTAGCCAGAACGCACTTTTCAGCCTACTATGCAAGGCCCGATTTGCCTAATAAGCCAAGTTTTCATGAATTAATGTTTTTTTGACTACCTAACCTACCTAACCAAACCTAACCTAACTTTTTCTGCTACCTAACCGAACCTAACCTATAAAGATAGGTTAGGTTAGGTTAGGTAGGGTTGGTTAGGTTCGGTCATATATCTACGTTAATTTTAACTCCAATAAAAAAAAATTTACCTCATACATAATGAAATGGGTAGCTTTATCATTTCATGAGAAAAAAATTAGAGAAAATATATTAATTCAGGAAAACTTGGCTTATTAGGCAAATCGGGCCTTGCATAGTAGGCTGAGAAGTGCGTTCTGGCTACTAGGTACGACATATATATATATATATATATATATATATATATATATATATATATATATATATATATATATATATATATATATATATATATATATATATATTGGTGTATACTGGCAGCAGGTTTTCTTTCAAACATGTTTCATTGAATATGACCGCATATTCTGTATTTATCATTTTCTGGTTTAGGGCTTCTATCCCTCTAACTATTTTCTTAGCATCAGGGCTTAATTGGAATAGGAGTTCTCCAAAACTCATTTTCGTACTTTTAAGGTGAAGAAAAGAAGTGATTTACTATAGAGTGTATTACACTTATTTGTATAATTTGCACGACGTTTCGAACCTCCATGGTTCATTCTCAAGTGAACAGATCTTACAATACTAGTTGATTTTATACCCGCATTAGGTCAGGTGATAATACAATGAAGGTGAAAAACATGGGGGGATACATAAGGGATAAACATAGGGGCTGCAGAAGGCTTATTGGCCCATACGAGGCATCTCCTATCTAAACGCAAAGATTAATCCAGTGTAATTGGCCTGTTATGTTGGACATTGTCTTCTGTGTTGGCATCGATATGTTCTTGTCTTGTCCTTACTTGTCTTGTCTCATGGTGGGTAGAGTAAATAGTTCCGTGATTTGGGTGTTCATGGTAGGTCGCTCTATTCTTATGTGAATTGCCTCAAGAATTTGTAATCTTCTTGAATCTTGGGTTTTGTATATTATGCAAGTATTCTTGTTCAACATTTCTCTTGTTAGAGTAATGTCATGGGCTTGTCTCATGTGATTCCTAGGGGCACCAGATTGAAGATGGCATGTCAAACGCCTCGTCAGCTTGGTCGATGTCATACCTATGTACTTACATTGAAGGTTACATCCTTCGTGGGGGCAAGTGTACATGTATACAACGCTTGACTGCTGTAGAGGGTTCTCCGTCGGCTTCGGGCTGTTTTTGATAAGGAGTTCGGAAGTCTTCTTGGTTTTGTAGAATATTATCAGGTTTATGTTTTGGTTAGGAGTAGTGCTTTTTACTCCTTTACGGATTATTTCTTTCATTATTCTTTCCTCTTTTATATGTTCACTGTGCATGGTTGATTTGTAATATAATTTTATTGGGGGTGTTGTGGTTTCTGTTCTAGGTTCTGAATTATACCAACGGTCCAAGTGTCTTCTTATAGCAGCGTTTATTTCCGCGTTGCTATATCCGTTGTTCACCAATACCTGAGTTACTCTTTCAAACTCTCTACTCACGTTGCTCCATTCAGAGCAGTGGGTAAGCGCTCGACGAATATAAGCATTGAGAACACTGGCTTTGTATCTTTGGGGGCACTCACTTCTACCGTTCAGGCATAATCCTATGTTGGTGGGCTTGGTATATACGTTGGTGCTTAAAGAGGTTCCTGTTTTTGTTATTAGTACATCCAAGAATGGCAGACTGTTATTTTCACTATTTTCATGTGTAAATCGGAGTACTGACTCTCTCTCTAGGTGTCTTTTTAGGTCAATTAGTTCATCTGAGTCTTTTACTATTACGAATATGTCATCTACATAACGGCAGTATACAGTTGGTTTTTGTCTGCTACTGAAGACCCTATCTTCGATGGTTCCCATATAAAAATTAGCAAATAAAACTCCTAAGGGGGAGCCCATTGCTACTCCGTCTATTTGTAAATACATGTCTCCTTGTGGACTGATGAAAGGGGCTTCCTTTGTACATGCTTCGAGAAGACTTTTCAAGTGTGGCTCAGGTATGTCTAATTTGGGGGTGCTCTCGTCTCTGTATACTCTGTCCAGTATCATTCCTATGGTTGTGTCGACTGGGACGTTGGTAAAAAGGGATTCAACGTCCAGGGAAGCGATGATTCCATCGGGCTGGGTAGATTTGATCAATTCTAGGAAATCTGCTGATGATTGTAGACTAAACTTACTTGGAGTGTA
Organism: Procambarus clarkii; assembly: GCF_040958095.1. Classification (NCBI taxonomy): domain Eukaryota; kingdom Metazoa; phylum Arthropoda; class Malacostraca; order Decapoda; family Cambaridae; genus Procambarus; species Procambarus clarkii. Next base: position 21,690,944 of record NC_091162.1, read on the forward strand.
TGGAGTTAGGAGTTCATTGAGTTTCTTTGCCAGGTGATAAGTTGGGGTTGGTATTTGGCTGATTATAGGGCGTAGTGGGTTACCTGGTTTATGCGTCTTAACATTGCCGTGGGCATATCCTAAGCCATAGTCGCCTTGAAGTTTATTGAAATGCACACTACCTTTCTTTGCGTTGATTGCTGTAATTGTTTTGTTTACTTTCCGCTTAAGGTCTTCTACGGGGTTCCTCGTGATTCGTTGAAATTTGGAGTCGTCACTTAGGATGTCGGTAATTTTGTTCATGTATTCATGGGTAGGAATCAATACATATGCTGCTGTTTTGTCGGCTTTTCTTATTGTTACGTCTTTCAGATTTTTTAGTTGTTTCGCTGCTTCTTTGAGTCGTGGGGTTAAGATTGTAGATGAATATGTTCCTCGTTTTTTCCCTGCTTCTGTAAGTAGTTCAGCTTGAAGTGTGTCAGTGGTGATGACTTTTTTGTTGTCTTCTAGCTTATGGATATCGTCCAGAAGCATTTCGATTTCCAGGCGTTTTTGATGCATCTCAAAAACGCATCTTTTGATGCGTTTTTGATGTGTTCTCAATGCTTATATTCGTCGAGCGCTTACCCACTGCTCTGAATGGAGCAACGTGAGTAGAGAGTTTGAAAGAGTAACTCAGGTATTGGTGAACAACGGATATAGCAACGCGGAAATAAACGCTGCTATAAGAAGACACTTGGACCGTTGGTATAATTCAGAACCTAGAACAGAAACCACAACACCCCCAATAAAATTATATTACAAATCAACCATGCACAGTGAACATATAAAAGAGGAAAGAATAATGAAAGAAATAATCCGTAAAGGAGTAAAAAGCACTACTCCTAACCAAAACATAAACCTGATAATATTCTACAAAACCAAGAAGACTTCCGAACTCCTTATCAAAAACAGCCCGAAGCCGACGGAGAACCCTCTACAGCAGTCAAGCGTTGTATACATGTACACTTGCCCCCACGAAGGATGTAACCTTCAATGTAAGTACATAGGTATGACGTCGACCAAGCTGACGAGGCGTTTGACATGCCATCTTCAATCTGGTGCCCCTAGGAATCACATGAGACAAGCCCATGACATTACTCTAACAAGAGAAATGTTGAACAAGAATACTTGTATAATAGACAAAACCCAAGATTCAAGAAGATTACAAATTCTTGAGGCAATTCACATAAGAATAGAGCGACCTACCATGAACACCCAAATCACGGAACTATTTACTCTACCCACCATGAGAGTAAGGACAAGACAAGAACATATCGATGCCAACACAGAAGACAATGTCCAACATAACAGGCCAATTACACTGGATTAATCTTTGTGTTTAGATAGGAGATGCCTCGTATGGGCCAATAAGCCTTCTGCAGCCCCTATGTTTATCCCTTATGTATCCCCCCATGTTTTTCACCTTCATTGTATTATCACCTGACCTAATGCGGGTATAAAATCAACTAGTATTGTAAGATCTGTTCACTTGAGAATGAACCATGGAGGTTCGAAACGTCGTGCAAATTATACAAATAAGTGTAATACACTCTATAGTAAATCACTTCTTTTCTTCACCTTAAAAGTACGAAAATGAGTTTTGGAGAACTCCTATTCCAATTAAGCCCTGATGCTAAGAAAATAGTTAGAGGGATAGAAGCCCTAAACCAGAAAATAATAAATACAGAATATGCGGTCATATTCAATGAAACATATATATATATATATATATATATATATAAATATATATGGTCTCTTGATAAATACAAATGGTCTCTTACCATTTTATTAGGGTAGAAAAAAGGAGGGCATTGGTAAACGGAAGAGAAATATATCTCATTGAATATGACCGCATATTCAGTATTTACTATCTTCTGATTTAGGGCTTCCATCCCTCTAACTATTTTCCCTAGCATCAGGGCTTAGCTGAAAGAGGAGTTCTCCAGAACTCATTTTCGTTATTTCAAGGTGAAGAAAAAAGTTAATTACTATAGAATGCATTACACTTAGTTATACAATTTGCACAACGTTTCGAACCTCCATGGTTCATTCTCAAGTGAAAAGAAATTACAGAACTCGTTGATAGATACCCATATGAGGTCAAGTGATAAGACAAGTACAATAAAGGTAAAAACAAGGGGGATACATAGGGGATAAATGGGGGACGAAGCACATAAGAACGTAAGAATAAAGGTAACTGCAGAAGGCCTATTGGCTCATACGAGGCAACTCCTATCCCAAAGATTAATCAGGTGTAATTGGCCTGTTATATTGAACAGTGTCTTCTGTGTTGGCATCGTTATGTTCTGGTCTTGTCCTTACTCTCATGGTGGGTAGAGTAAATAGTTCCGTGATTTGGGTGTTTAACTATTTACTCTACTCACCATCTGATCTATGGTAACTCTAGCCCCACTACTGATCTATGGTATCTCTAGCCCCACTACTGATCTAGATGATCTAGATTGATGGACTGCTAGATGTTCTAGATAGGTGATATTGTGTTTCAAATATTGTTAGTTTAACAAGAGAGTGACTTTGTTAACCACGTTACTGTCAAGCTGTGAATATCTTATTAGACAATGTGTTTATGAGTGTGAATTATGTTACGACTGGAGCTTCAAGTTACTTGAACACACAATATAGTCGTGATCTTTTCTTTGGTATAAAATGTTGCTGCCTTTGGAAGCCTACGATATTCAGCTCAAATGACTACCCTTAATAGTTTAATTAAAACTAGTTAAGAAAGGAACACCGAACTCTACTTCATACTTGTATCGAATAACCAAATGTGTCGTCGGGTCTTGAGAATTAAATAATCCCAAAAATCTTTCTAAGAAATTTAGCGCTGAGTCCTTGTAGTTTGTAATATATTGTAT